>NW_028289927.1:0-39262 GCF_059628265.1 Tinamus guttatus | reverse complement strand
GTTTCGCAGAAAACACCAAGGAACCTGTTTCTCACTCCAACCACAAAGCGTGCGCAGCACGAGTCTTGGCACAGCAGAACACTTCCCTTGGCATACCCTTTGCAGCCTCACTCCAAACGGGGCTCTCCGCTTCATCCATCCCCTGACTCCATACTAGCACCAACGGGCTGCTAAAGCGTTTCGCAGAAAACACCAAGGAACCTGTTTCTCACTCCAACCACAAAGCGTGCGCAGCACGAGTCTTGGCACAGCAGAACACTTCCCTTG
Organism: Tinamus guttatus; assembly: GCF_059628265.1. Classification (NCBI taxonomy): domain Eukaryota; kingdom Metazoa; phylum Chordata; class Aves; order Tinamiformes; family Tinamidae; genus Tinamus; species Tinamus guttatus. The sequence continues at coordinate 38,995 of NW_028289927.1, read as the reverse complement.
GCATGCCCTTTGCAGCCTCACTCCAAACGGGGCTCTCCGCTTCATCCATCCCCTGACTCCATACTAGCACCAACGCGCTGCTAAAGCGTTTCGCAGAAAACACCAAAGAACCTGTTTCTCACTCCAACCAAAAAGCGTGCGCAGCACGAGTCTTGGCACAGCAGAACACTTCCCTTGGCATGCCCTTTGCAGCCTCACTCCAAACGGGGCTCTCCGCTTCATCCATCCCCTAATTCCATACTAGCACCAACGGGCTGCTAAAGCGTTTCGCAGAAAACACCAAAGAACCTGTTTCTCACTCCAACCACAAAGCGAGCGCAGCACGAGTCTTGGCACAGCAGAACACTTCCCTTGGCATGCCCTTTGCAGCCTCACTCCAAACGGGGCTCTCCGCTTCATCCATCCCCTGACTCCATACTAGCACCAACGTGCTGCTAAAGCGTTTCGCAGAAAACACCAAGGAACCTGTTTCTCACTCCAACCACAAAGCGTGCGCAGCACGAATCTTGGCACAGCAGAACACTTCCCTTGGCATGCCCTTTGCAGCCTCACTCCAAACGGGGCTCTCCGCTTCATCCATTCCCTGACTCCATACTAGCACCAACGGGCTGCTAAAGCGTTTCGCAGAAAACACCAAGGATCCTGTTTCTCACTCCAACCACAAAGCGTGCGCAGCACGAGTCTTGGCACAGCAAAACACTTCCCTTGGCATGCCCTTTGCAGCCTCACTCCAAACGGGGCTCTCCGCTTCATCCATCCCCTGACTCCATACTAGCACCAACGGCCTGCTAAAGCGTTTCGCAGAAAACACCAAAGAACCTGTTTCTCACTCCAACCACAAAGCGTGCGCAGCACGAGTCTTGGCATAGCAGAACACTTCCCTTGGCATGCCCTTTGCAGCCTCACTCCAAACGGGGCTCTCCGCTTCATCCATCCCCTGACTCCATACTAGCACCAACGGGCTGCTAAAGCGTTTCGCAGAAAACACCAAGGAACCTGTTTCTCACTCCAACCACAAAGCGTGCGCAGCACGAGTCTTGGCACAGCAGAACACTTCCCTTGGCATACCCTTTGCAGCCTCACTCCAAACGGGGCTCTCCGCTTCATCCATCCCCTGACTCCATACTAGCACCAACGGGCTGCTAAAGCGTTTCGCAGAAAACACCAAGGAACCTGTTTCTCACTCCAACCACAAAGCGTGCGCAGCACGAGTCTTGGCACAGCAGAACACTTCCCTTGGCATGCCCTTTGCAGCCTCACTCCAAACGGGGCTCTCCGCTTCATCCATCCCCTGACTCCATACTAGCACCAACGCGCTGCTAAAGCGTTTCGCAGAAAACACCAAAGAACCTGTTTCTCACTCCAACCAAAAAGCGTGCGCAGCACGAGTCTTGGCACAGCAGAACACTTCCCTTGGCATACCCTTTGCAGCCTCACTCCAAACGGGGCTCTCCGCTTCATCCATCCCCTGACTCCATACTAGTACCAACGGCCTGCTAAAGCGTTTCGCAGAAAACACCAAGGAACCTGTTTCTCACTCCAACCACAAAGCGTGCGCAGCACGAGTCTTGGCACAGCAGAACACTTCCCTTGGCATGCCCTTTGCAGCCTCACTCCAAACGGGGCTCTCCGCTTCATCCATCCCCTAATTCCATACTAGCACCAACGGGCTGCTAAAGCGTTTCGCAGAAAACACCAAAGAACCTGTTTCTCACTCCAACCACAAAGCGAGCGCAGCACGAGTCTTGGCACAGCAGAACACTTCCCTTGGCATGCCCTTTGCAGCCTCACTCCAAACGGGGCTCTCCGCTTCATCCATCCCCTGACTCCATACTAGCACCAACAGGCTGCTAAAGCGTTTCGCAGAAAACACCAAGGAACCTGTTTCTCACTCCAACCACAAAGCGTGCGCAGCACGAGTCTTGGCACAGCAGAACACTTCCCTTGGCATGCCCTTTGCAGCCTCACTCCAAACGGGGCTCTCCGCTTCATCCATTCCCTGACTCCATACTAGCACCAACGGGCTGCTAAAGCGTTTCGCAGAAAACACCAAGGAACCTGTTTCTCACTCCAACCACAAAGCGTGCGCAGCACGAGTCTTGGCACAGCAGAACACTTCCCTTGGCATGCCCTTTGCAGCCTCACTCCAAACGGGGCTCTCCGCTTCATCCATCCCCTGACTCCATACTAGCACCAACGGGCTCCTAAAGCGTTTCGCAGAAAGCACCAAAGAACCTGTTTCTCACTCCAACCACAAAGCGTGCGCAGCACGAGTCTTGGCACAGCAGAACACTTCCCTTGGCATACCCTTTGCAGCCTCACTCCAAACGGGGCTCTCCGCTTCATCCATCCCCTGACTCCATACTAGCACCAACGGGCTGCTAAAGCGTTTCGCAGAAAACACCAAGGAACCTGTTTCTCACTCCAACCACAAAGCGTGCGCAGCACGAGTCTTGGCACAGCAGAACACTTCCCTTGGCATGCCCTTTGCAGCCTCACTCCAAACGGGGCTCTCCGCTTCATCCATCCGCTAATTCTATACTAGCACCAACGCGCTGCTAAAGCGTTTCGCAGAAAACACCAAAGAACCTGTTTCTCACTCCAACCAAAAAGCGTGCGCAGCACGAGTCTTGGCACAGCAGAACACTTCCCTTGGCATGCCCTTTGCAGCCTCACTCCAAACGGGGCTCTCCGCTTCATCCAGCCCCTAACTCCATACTAGCACCAACGGCCTGCTAAAGCGTTTCGCAGAAAACACCAAAGAACCTGTTTCTCACTCCAACCACAAAGCGTGCGCAGCACGAGTCTTGGCACAGCAGAACACTTCCCTTGGCATGCCCTTTGCAGCCTCACTCCAAACGGGGCTCTCCGCTTCATCCATCCCCTAATTCCATACTAGCACCAACGGGCTGCTAAAGCGTTTCGCAGAAAACACCAAGGAACCTGTTTCTCACTGAAACCACAAAGCGTGCGCAGCACGAGTCTTGGCACAGCAGAACACTTCCCTTGGCATGCCCTTTGCAGCCTCACTCCAAACGGGGCTCTCCGCTTCATCCATCCCCTGACTCCATACTAGCACCAACGGGCTGCTAAAGCGTTTCGCAGAAAACACCAAGGAACCTGTTTCTCACTCCAACCACAAAGCGTGCGCAGCACGAGTCTTGGCACAGCAAAACACTTCCCTTGGCATGCACTTTGCAGCCTCACTCCAAACGGGGCTCTCCGCTTCATCCATCCCCTGACTCCATACTAGCACCAACGGGCTGCTAAAGCGTTTCGCAGAAAACACCAAAGAACCTGTTTCTCACTCCAACCACAAAGCGTGCGCAGCACGAGTCTTGGCACAGCAGAACACTTCCCTTGGCATACCCTTTGCAGCCTCACTCCAAACGGGGCTCTCCGCTTCATCCATCCCCTGACTCCATACTAGCACCAACGCGCTGCTAAAGCGTTTCGCAGAAAACACCAAAGAACCTGTTTCTCACTCCAACCACAAAGCGTGCGCAGCACGAGTCTTGGCACAGCAGAACACTTCCCTTGGCATGCCCTTTGCAGCCTCACTCCAAACGGGGCTCTCCGCTTCATCCATCCCCTGACTCCATACTAGCACCAACGGCCTGCTAAAGCGTTTCGCAGAAAACACCAAAGAACCTGTTTCTCACTCCAACCACAAAGCGTGCGCAGCACGAGTCTTGGCACAGCAGAACACTTCCCTTGGCATGCCCTTTGCAGCCTCACTCCAAACGGGGCTCTCCGCTTCATCCATCCCCTAATTCCATACTAGCACCAACGGCCTGCTAAAGCGTTTCGCAGAAAACACCAAAGAACCTGTTTCTCACTCCAACCGCAAAGCGTGCGCAGCACGAGTCTTGGCACAGCAGAACACTTCCCTTGGCATGCCCTTTGCAGCCTCACTCCAAACGGGGCTCTCCGCTTCATCCATCCCCTGACTCCATACTAGCACCAACGGGCTCCTAAAGCGTTTCGCAGAAAGCACCAAAGAACCTGTTTCTCACTCCAACCACAAAGCGTGCGCAGCACGAGTCTTGGCACAGCAGAACACTTCCCTTGGCATGCCCTTTGCAGCCTCACTCCAAACGGGGCTCTCCGCTTCATCCATCCCCTAATTCCATACTAGCACCAACGGGCTGCTAAAGCGTTTCGCAGAAAACACCAAAGAACCTGTTTCTCACTCCAACCACAAAGCGTGCGCAGCACGAGTCTTGGCACAGCAGAACACTTCCCTTGGCATGCCCTTTGCAGCCTCACTCCAAACGGGGCTCTCCGCTTCATCCATCCCCTGACTCCATACTAGCACCAACAGGCTCCTAAAGCGTTTCGCAGAAAGCACCAAAGAACCTGTTTCTCACTCCAACCACAAAGCGTGCGCAGCACGAGTCTTGGCACAGCAGAACACTTCTCTTGGCATACCCTTTGCAGCCTCACTCCAAACGGGGCTCTCCGTTTCATCCATCCCCGGACTCCATACTAGCACCAACAGGCTCCTAAAGCGTTTCGCAGAAAGCACCAAAGAACCTGTTTCTCACTCCAACCACAAAGCGTGCGCAGCACGAGTCTTGGCACAGCAGAACACTTCCCTTGGCATGCCCTTTGCAGCCTCACTCCAAACGGGGCTCTCCGCTTCATCCATCCCCTGACTCCATACTAGCACCAACGGGCTGCTAAAGCGTTTCGCAGAAAACACCAAGGAACCTGTTTCTCACTCCAACCACAAAGCGTGCGCAGCACGAGTCTTGGCACAGCAGAACACTTCCCTTGGCATGCCCTTTGCAGCCTCACTCCAAACGGGGCTCTCCGCTTCATCCATTCCCTGACTCCATACTAGCACCAACGGGCTGCTAAAGCGTTTCGCAGAAAACACCAACGAACCTGCTTCTCACTCCAACCACAAAGCGTGCGCAGCACGAGTCTTGGCACAGCAAAACACTTCCCTTGGCATGCCCTTTGCAGCCTCACTCCAAACAGGGCTCTCCGCTTCATCCATCCCCTGACTCCATACTAGCACCAACGCGCTGCTAAAGCGTTTCGCAGAAAACACCAAAGAACCTGTTTCTCACTCCAACCACAAAGCGTGCGCAGCACGAGTCTTGGCACAGCAGAACACTTCCCTTGGCATGCCCTTTGCAGCCTCACTCCAAACGGGGCTCTCCGCTTCATCCATCCCCTGACTCCATACTAGCACCAACAGGCTCCTAAAGCGTTTCGCAGAAAGCACCAAAGAACCTGTTTCTCACTCCAACCACAAAGCGTGCGCAGCACGAGTCTTGGCACAGCAGAACACTTCCCTTGGCATGCCCTTTGCAGCCTCACTCCAAACGGGGCTCTCCGCTTCATCCATTCCCTGACTCCATACTAGCACCAACGGGCTGCTAAAGCGTTTCGCAGAAAACACCAAGGAACCTGCTTCTCACTCCAACCACAAAGCGTGCGCAGCACGAGTCTTGGCACAGCAAAACACTTCCCTTGGCATGCCCTTTGCAGCCTCACTCCAAACAGGGCTCTCCGCTTCATCCATCCCCTGACTCCATACTAGCACCAACGCGCTGCTAAAGCGTTTCGCAGAAAACACCAAAGAACCTGTTTCTCACTCCAACCACAAAGCATGCGCAGCACGAGTCTTGGCACAGCAGAACACTTCCCTTGGCATGCCCTTTGCAGCCTCACTCCAAACGGGGCTCTCCGCTTCATCCATCCCCTGACTCCATACTAGCACCAACAGGCTCCTAAAGCGTTTCGCAGAAAGCACCAAAGAACCTGTTTCTCACTCCAACCACAAAGCGTGCGCAGCACGAGTCTTGGCACAGCAGAACACTTCCCCTGGCATGCCCTTTGCAGCCTCACTCCAAACGGGGCTCTCCGCTTCATCCATCCCCTGACTCCATACTAGCACCAACGGCCTGCTAAAGCGTTTCGCAGAAAACACCAAGGAACCTGTTTCTCACTCCAACCACAAAGCGTGCGCAGCACGAGTCTTGGCACAGCAGAACACTTCCCTTGGCATGCCCTTTGCAGCCTCACTCCAAACGGGGCTCTCCGCTTCATCCATCCCCTAATTCCATACTAGCACCAACGGGCTCCTAAAGCGTTTCGCAGAAAACACCAAGGAACCTGCTTCTCACTCCAACCACAAAGCGTGCGCAGCACGAGTCTTGGCACAGCAAAACACTTCCCTTGGCATGCCCTTTGCAGCCTCACTCCAAACGGGGCTCTCCGCTTCATCCATTCCCTGACTCCATACTAGCACCAACGGGCTGCTAAAGCGTTTCGCAGAAAACACCAAGGAACCTGCTTCTCACTCCAACCACAAAGCGTGCGCAGCACGAGTCTTGGCACAGCAAAACACTTCCCTTGGCATGCCCTTTGCAGCCTCACTCCAAACAGGGCTCTCCGCTTCATCCATCCCCTGACTCCATACTAGCACCAACGCGCTGCTAAAGCGTTTCGCAGAAAACACCAAAGAACCTGTTTCTCACTCCAACCACAAAGCGTGCGCAGCACGAGTCTTGGCACAGCAGAACACTTCCCTTGGCATGCCCTTTGCAGCCTCACTCCAAACGGGGCTCTCCGCTTCATCCATCCCCTGACTCCATACTAGCACCAACAGGCTCCTAAAGCGTTTCGCAGAAAGCACCAAAGAACCTGTTTCTCACTCCAACCACAAAGCGTGCGCAGCACGAGTCTTGGCACAGCAGAACACTTCCCCTGGCATGCCCTTTGCAGCCTCACTCCAAACGGGGCTCTCCGCTTCATCCATCCCCTGACTCCATACTAGCACCAACGGCCTGCTAAAGCGTTTCGCAGAAAACACCAAGGAACCTGTTTCTCACTCCAACCACAAAGCGTGCGCAGCACGAGTCTTGGCACAGCAGAACACTTCCCTTGGCATGCCCTTTGCAGCCTCACTCCAAACGGGGCTCTCCGCTTCATCCATCCCCTAATTCCATACTAGCACCAACGGGCTCCTAAAGCGTTTCGCAGAAAACACCAAGGAACCTGCTTCTCACTCCAACCACAAAGCGTGCGCAGCACGAGTCTTGGCACAGCAAAACACTTCCCTTGGCATGCCCTTTGCAGCCTCACTCCAAACGGGGCTCTCCGCTTCATCCATCCCCTGACTCCATACTAGCACCAACAGGCTCCTAAAGCGTTTCGCAGAAAACACCAAAGAACCTGTTTCTCACTCCAACCACAAAGCGTGCGCAGCACGAGTCTTGGCACAGCAGAACACTTCCCTTGGCATGCCCTTTGCAGCCTCACTCCAAACGGGGCTCTCCGCTTCATCCATCCCCTGACTCCATACTAGCACCAACAGGCTCCTAAAGCGTTTCGCAGAAAGCACCAAAGAACCTGTTTCTCACTCCAACCACAAAGCGTGCGCAGCACGAGTCTTGGCACAGCAGAACACTTCCCTTGGCATGCCCTTTACAGCCTCACTCCAAACGGGGCTCTCCGCTTCATCCATCCCCTGACTCCATACTAGCACCAACGGGCTCCTAAAGCGTTTCGCAGAAAGCACCAAAGAACCTGTTTCTCACTCCAACCACAAAGCGTGCGCAGCACGAGTCTTGGCACAGCAGAACACTTCCCTTGGCATGCCCTTTGCAGCCTCACTCCAAACGGGGCTCTCCGCTTCATCCATCCCCTAATTCCATACTAGCACCAACGTGCTGCTAAAGTGTTTCGCAGAAAACACCAAAGAACCTGTTTCTCACTCCAACCACAAAGCGTGCGCAGCACGAGTCTTGGCACAGCAGAACACTTCCCTTGGCATGCCCTTTGCAGCCTCACTCCAAACGGGGCTCTCCGCTTCATCCATCCCCTGACTCCATACTAGCACCAACGGGCTGCTAAAGCGTTTCGCAGAAAACACCAAAGAACCTGTTTCTCACTCCAACCACAAAGCGTGCGCAGCACGAGTCTTGGCACAGCAGAACACTTCCCTTGGCATGCCCTTTGCAGCCTCACTCCAAACGGGGCTCTCCTTTTCATCCATCCCCTAATTCCATACTGGCACCAACGGGCTGCTAAAGCGTTTCGCAGAAAACACCAAAGAACCTGTTTCTCACTCCAACCACAAAGCGTGCGCAGCACGAGTCTTGGCACAGCAGAACACTTCCCTTGGCATGCCCTTTGCAGCCTCACTCCAAACGGGGCTCTCCGCTTCATCCATCCCCTGACTCCATACTAGCACCAACGCGCTGCTAAAGCGTTTCGCAGAAAACACCAAAGAACCTGTTTCTCACTCCAACCACAAAGCGTGCGCAGCATGAGTCTTGGCACAGCAGAACACTTCCCTTGGCATACCCTTTGCAGCCTCACTCCAAACGGGGCTCTCCGCTTCATCCATCCCCTGACTCCATACTAGCACCAACGGGCTGCTAAAGCGTTTCGCAGAAAACACCAAGGAACCTGTTTCTAACTCCAACCACAAAGCGTCTGCAGCACGAGTCTTGGCACAGCAGAACACTTCCCTTGGCATGCCCTTTGCAGCCTCACTCCAAACGGGGCTCTCCGCTTCATCCATCCCCTGACTCCATACTAGCACCAACGCGCTGCTAAAGCGTTTCGCAGAAAACACCAAAGAACCTATTTCTCACTCCAACCACAAAGCGTGCGCAGCACGAGTCTTGGCACAGCAGAACACTTCCCTTGGCATGCCCTTTGCAGCCTCACTCCAAACGGGGCTCTCCGCTTCATCCATCCCCTGACTCCATACTAGCACCAACGCGCTGCTAAAGAGTTTCGCAGAAAGCACCAAAGAACCTGTTTCTCACTCCAACCACAAAGCGTGCGCAGCACGAGTCTTGGCACAGCAGAACACTTCCCTTGGCATACCCTTTGCAGCCTCACTCCAAAAGGGGCTCTACGCTTCATCCATTCCCTGACTCCATACTAGCACCAACGGGCTGCTAAAGCGTTTCGCAGAAAACACCAAGGAACCTGCTTCTCACTCCAACCACAAAGCGTGCGCAGCACGAGTCTTGGCACAGCAAAACACTTCCCTTGGCATGCCCTTTGCAGCCTCACTCCAAACAGGGCTCTCCGCTTCATCCATCCCCTGACTCCATACTAGCACCAACGCGCTGCTAAAGCGTTTCGCAGAAAACACCAAAGAACCTGTTTCTCACTCCAACCACAAAGCGTGCGCAGCACGAGTCTTGGCACAGCAGAACACTTCCCTTGGCATGCCCTTTGCAGCCTCACTCCAAACGGGGCTCTCCGCTTCATCCATCCCCTGACTCCATACTAGCACCAACAGGCTCCTAAAGCGTTTCGCAGAAAGCACCAAAGAACCTGTTTCTCACTCCAACCACAAAGCGTGCGCAGCACGAGTCTTGGCACAGCAGAACACTTCCCCTGGCATGCCCTTTGCAGCCTCACTCCAAACGGGGCTCTCCGCTTCATCCATCCCCTGACTCCATACTAGCACCAACGGCCTGCTAAAGCGTTTCGCAGAAAACACCAAGGAACCTGTTTCTCACTCCAACCACAAAGCGTGCGCAGCACGAGTCTTGGCACAGCAGAACACTTCCCTTGGCATGCCCTTTGCAGCCTCACTCCAAACGGGGCTCTCCGCTTCATCCATCCCCTAATTCCATACTAGCACCAACGGGCTCCTAAAGCGTTTCGCAGAAAACACCAAGGAACCTGCTTCTCACTCCAACCACAAAGCGTGCGCAGCACGAGTCTTGGCACAGCAAAACACTTCCCTTGGCATGCCCTTTGCAGCCTCACTCCAAACGGGGCTCTCCGCTTCATCCATCCCCTGACTCCATACTACCACCAACAGGCTCCTAAAGCGTTTCGCAGAAAACACCAAAGAACCTGTTTCTCACTCCAACCACAAAGCGTGCGCAGCACGAGTCTTGGCACAGCAGAACACTTCCCTTGGCATGCCCTTTGCAGCCTCACTCCAAACGGGGCTCTCCGCTTCATCCATCCCCTGACTCCATACTAGCACCAACAGGCTCCTAAAGCGTTTCGCAGAAAGCACCAAAGAACCTGTTTCTCACTCCAACCACAAAGCGTGCGCAGCACGAGTCTTGGCACAGCAGAACACTTCCCTTGGCATGCCCTTTACAGCCTCACTCCAAACGGGGCTCTCCGCTTCATCCATCCCCTGACTCCATACTAGCACCAACGGGCTCCTAAAGCGTTTCGCAGAAAGCACCAAAGAACCTGTTTCTCACTCCAACCACAAAGCGTGCGCAGCACGAGTCTTGGCACAGCAGAACACTTCCCTTGGCATGCCCTTTGCAGCCTCACTCCAAACGGGGCTCTCCGCTTCATCCATCCCCTAATTCCATACTAGCACCAACGTGCTGCTAAAGCGTTTCGCAGAAAACACCAAAGAACCTGTTTCTCACTCCAACCACAAAGCGTGCGCAGCACGAGTCTTGGCACAGCAGAACACTTCCCTTGGCATGCCCTTTGCAGCCTCACTCCAAACGGGGCTCTCCGCTTCATCCATCCCCTGACTCCATACTAGCACCAACGCGCTGCTAAAGCGTTTCGCAGAAAACACCAAAGAACCTGTTTCTCACTCCAACCACAAAGCGTGCGCAGCATGAGTCTTGGCACAGCAGAACACTTCCCTTGGCATACCCTTTGCAGCCTCACTCCAAACGGGGCTCTCCGCTTCATCCATCCCCTGACTCCATACTAGCACCAACGGGCTGCTAAAGCGTTTCGCAGAAAACACCAAGGAACCTGTTTCTAACTCCAACCACAAAGCGTCTGCAGCACGAGTCTTGGCACAGCAGAACACTTCCCTTGGCATGCCCTTTGCAGCCTCACTCCAAACGGGGCTCTCCGCTTCATCCATCCCCTGACTCCATACTAGCACCAACGCGCTGCTAAAGCGTTTCGCAGAAAACACCAAAGAACCTATTTCTCACTCCAACCACAAAGCGTGCGCAGCACGAGTCTTGGCACAGCAGAACACTTCCCTTGGCATGCCCTTTGCAGCCTCACTCCAAACGGGGCTCTCCGCTTCATCCATCCCCTGACTCCATACTAGCACCAACGCGCTGCTAAAGAGTTTCGCAGAAAGCACCAAAGAACCTGTTTCTCACTCCAACCACAAAGCGTGCGCAGCACGAGTCTTGGCACAGCAGAACACTTCCCTTGGCATACCCTTTGCAGCCTCACTCCAAACGGGGCTCTACGCTTCATCCATCCCCTGACTCCATACTAGCACCAACGGCCTGCTAAAGCGTTTCGCAGAAAACACCAAAGAACCTCTTTCTCACTCCAACCACAAAGCGTGCGCAGCACGAGTCTTGGCACAGCAGAACACTTCCCTTGGCATGCCCTTTGCAGCCTCACTCCAAACGGGGCTCTCCGCTTCATCCATCCCCTGACTCCATACTAGCACCAACGGGCTGCTAAAGCGTTTCGCAGAAAACACCAAGGAACCTGTTTCTCACTCCAACCACAAAGCGTGCGCAGCACGAGTCTTGGCACAGCAGAACACTTCCCTTGGCATTCGCTTTGCAGCCTCACTCCAAACGGGGCTCTCCGCTTCATCCATCCCCTGACTCCATACTAGCACCAACAGGCTGCTGAAGCGTTTCGCAGAAAACACCAAGGAACCTGTTTCTCACTCCAACCACAAAGCGTGCGCAGCACGAGTCTTGGCACAGCAGAACACTTCCCTTGGCATGCCCTTTGCAGCCTCACTCCAAACGGGGCTCTCCGCTTCATCCATTCCCTGACTCCATACTAGCACCAACGCGCTGCTAAAGCGTTTCGCAGAAAACACCAAGGAACCTGTTTCTCACTCCAACCACAAAGCGTGCGCAGCACGAGTCTTGGCACAGCAGAACACTTCCCTTGGCATGCGCTTTGCAGCCTCACTCCAAACGGGGCTCTCCGCTTCATCCATCCCCTGACTCCATACTAGCACCAACGGGCTCCTAAAGCGTTTCGCAGAAAGCACCAAGGAACCTGTTTCTCACTCCAACCACAAAGCGTGCGCAGCACGAGTCTTGGCACAGCAGAACACTTCCCTTGGCATGCCCTTTGCAGCCTCACTCCAAACGGGGCTCTCCGCTTCATCCATCCCCTGACTCCATACTAGCACCAACGGCCTGCTAAAGCGTTTCGCAGAAAACACCAAGGAACCTGTTTCTCACTCCAACCACAAAGCGTGCGCAGCACGAGTCTTGGCACAGCAGAACACTTCCCTTGGCATACCCTTTGCAGCCTCACTCCAAACGGGGCTCTCCGCTTCATCCATCCCCTGACTCCATACTAGCACCAACGGGCTGCTAAAGCGTTTCGCAGAAAACACCAAAGAACCTGTTTCTAACTCCAACCACAAAGCGTGTGCAGCACGAGTCTTGGCACAGCAGAACACTTCCCTTGGCATGCCCTTTGCAGCCTCACTCCAAACGGGGCTCTCCGCTTCATCCATCCGCTAATTCTATACTAGCACCAACGCGCTGCTAAAGCGTTTCGCAGAAAACACCAAAGAACCTGTTTCTCACTCCAACCAAAAAGCGTGCGCAGCACGAGTCTTGGCACAGCAGAACACTTCCCTTGGCATGCCCTTTGCAGCCTCACTCCAAACGGGGCTCTCCGCTTCATCCATCCCCTGACTCCATACTAGCACCAACAGGCTGCTAAAGCCTTTCGCAGAAAACACCAAGGAACCTGCTTCTCACTCCAACCACAAAGCGTGCGCAGCACGAGTCTTGGCATAGCAGAACACTTCCCTTGGCATGCCCTTTGCAGCCTCACTCCAAACGGGACTCTACGCTTCATCCATCCCCTGACTCCATACTAGCACCAACGGGCTGCTAAAGCGTTTCGCAGAAAACACCAAGGAACCTGTTTCTCACTCCAACCACAAAGCGTGCGCAGCACGAGTCTTGGCACAGCAGAACACTTCCCTTGGCATGCCCTTTGCAGCCTCACTCCAAACGGGGCTCTCCGCTTCATCCATCCCCTAATTCCATACTGGCACCAACAGGCTCCTAAAGCATTTCGCAGAAAGCACCAAAGAACCTGTTTCTCACTCCAACCACAAAGCGTGCGCAGCACGAGTCTTGGCACAGCAGAACACTTCCCTTGGCATACCCTTTGCAGCCTCACTCCAAACGGGGCTCTCCGCTTCATCCATCCCCTGACTCCATACTAGCACCAACGGCCTGCGAAAGCGTTTCGCAGAAAACACCAAGGAACCTGTTTCTCACTCCAACCACAAAGCGTGCGCAGCACGAGTCTTGGCACAGCAGAACACTTCCCTTGGCATACCCTTTGCAGCCTCACTCCAAACGGGGCTCTCCGCTTCATCCATCCCCTGACTCCATACTAGCACCAACGGGCTGCTAAAGCGTTTCGCAGAAAACACCAAGGAACCTGTTTCTAACTCCAACCACAAAGCGTGTGCAGCACGAGTCTTGGCACAGCAGAACACTTCCCTTGGCATGCCCTTTGCAGCCTCACTCCAAACGGGGCTCTCCGCTTCATCCATCCGCTAATTCTATACTAGCACCAACGCGCTGCTAAAGCGTTTCGCAGAAAACACCAAAGAACCTGTTTCTCACTCCAACCAAAAAGCGTGCGCAGCACGATTCTTGGCACATCAGAACACTTCCCTTGGCATGCCCTTTGCAGCCTCACTCCAAACGGGGCTCTCCGCTTCATCCATCCCCTGACTCCATACTAGCACCAACGGGCTGCTAAAGCGTTTCGCAGAAAACACCAAAGAACCTGTTTCTCACTCCAACCACAAAGCGTGCGCAGCACGAGTCTTGGCACAGCAGAACACTTCCCTTGGCATGCCCTTTGCAGCCTCACTCCAAACGGGGCTCTCCTTTTCATCCATCCCCTAATTCCATACTGGCACCAACGGGCTGCTAAAGCGTTTCGCAGAAAACACCAAAGAACCTGTTTCTCACTCCAACCACAAAGCGTGCGCAGCACGAGTCTTGGCACAGCAGAACACTTCCCTTGGCATGCCCTTTGCAGTCTCACTCCAAACGGGGCTCTCCGCTTCATCCATCCCCTGACTCCATACTAGCACCAACGCGCTGCTAAAGCGTTTCGCAGAAAACACCAAAGAACCTGTTTCTCACTCCAACCACAAAGCGTGCGCAGCATGAGTCTTGGCACAGCAGAACACTTCCCTTGGCATGCCCTTTGCAGCCTCACTCCAAACGGGGCTCTCCGCTTCATCCATCCCCTGACTCCATACTAGCACCAACGGGCTGCTAAAGCGTTTCGCAGAAAACACCAAGGAACCTGTTTCTAACTCCAACCACAAAGCGTCTGCAGCACGAGTCTTGGCACAGCAGAACACTTCCCTTGGCATGCGCTTTGCAGCCTCACTCCAAACGGGGCTCTCCGCTTCATCCATCCCCTGACTCCATACTAGCACCAACGCGCTGCTAAAGCGTTTCGCAGAAAACACCAAAGAACCTATTTCTCACTCCAACCACAAAGCGTGCGCAGCACGAGTCTTGGCACAGCAGAACACTTCCCTTGGCATGCCCTTTGCAGCCTCACTCCAAACGGGGCTCTCCGCTTCATCCATCCCCTGACTCCATACTAGCACCAACGGGCTGCTAAAGAGTTTCGCAGAAAGCACCAAAGAACCTGTTTCTCACTCCAACCACAAAGCGTGCGCAGCACGAGTCTTGGCACAGCAGAACACTTCCCTTGGCATACCCTTTGCAGCCTCACTCCAAACGGGGCTCTACGCTTCATCCATCCCCTGACTCCATACTAGCACCAACGGCCTGCTAAAGCGTTTCGCAGAAAACACCAAAGAACCTGTTTCTCACTCCAACCACAAAGCGTGCGCAGCACGAGTCTTGGCACAGCAGAACACTTCCCTTGGCATGCCCTTTGCAGCCTCACTCCAAACGGGGCTCTCCGCTTCATCCATCCCCTGACTCCATACTAGCACCAACGGACTGCTAAAGCGTTTCGCAGAAAACACCAAGGAACCTGTTTCTCACTCCAACCACAAAGCGTGCGCAGCACGAGTCTTGGCACAGCAGAACACTTCCCTTGGCATTCGCTTTGCAGCCTCACTCCAAACGGGGCTCTCCGCTTCATCCATCCCCTGACTCCATACTAGCACCAACAGGCTGCTGAAGCGTTTCGCAGAAAACACCAAGGAACCTGTTTCTCACTCCAACCACAAAGCGTGCGCAGCACGAGTCTTGGCACAGCAGAACACTTCCCTTGGCATACCCTTTGCAGCCTCACTCCAAACGGGGCTCTCCGCTTCATCCATCCCCTGACTCCATACTAGCACCAACGGGCTGCTAAAGCGTTTCGCAGAAAACACCAAAGAACCTGTTTCTAACTCCAACCACAAAGCGTGTGCAGCACGAGTCTTGGCACAGCAGAACACTTCCCTTGGCATGCCCTTTGCAGCCTCACTCCAAACGGGGCTCTCCGCTTCATCCATCCGCTAATTCTATACTAGCACCAACGCGCTGCTAAAGCGTTTCGCAGAAAACACCAAAGAACCTGTTTCTCACTCCAACCAAAAAGCGTGCGCAGCACGAGTCTTGGCACAGCAGAACACTTCCCTTGGCATGCCCTTTGCAGCCTCACTCCAAACAGGGCTCTCCGCTTCATCCATCCCCTGACTCCATACTAGCACCAACAGGCTGCTAAAGCCTTTCGCAGAAAACACCAAGGAACCTGCTTCTCACTCCAACCACAAAGCGTGCGCAGCACGAGTCTTGGCATAGCAGAACACTTCCCTTGGCATGCCCTTTGCAGCCTCACTCCAAACGGGACTCTACGCTTCATCCATCCCCTGACTCCATACTAGCACCAACGGCCTGCTAAAGCGTTTCGCAGAAAACACCAAAAAACCTGTTTCTCACTCCAACCACAAAGCGTGCGCAGCACGAGTCTTGGCACAGCAGAACACTTCCCTTGGCATGCCCTTTGCAGCCTCACTCCAAACGGGGCTCTCCGCTTCATCCATCCCCTAATTCCATACTGGCACCAACAGGCTCCTAAAGCATTTCGCAGAAAGCACCAAAGAACCTGTTTCTCACTCCAACCACAAAGCGTGTGCAGCACGAGTCTTGGCACAGCAGAACACTTCCCTTGGCATGCCCTTTGCAGCCTCACTCCAAACGGGGCTCTCCGCTTCATCCATCCGCTAATTCTATACTAGCACCAACGCGCTGCTAAAGCGTTTCGCAGAAAACACCAAAGAACCTGTTTCTCACTCCAACCAAAAAGCGTGCGCAGCACGAGTCTTGGCACATCAGAACACATCCCTTGGCATGCCCTTTGCAGCCTCACTCCAAACGGGGCTCTCCGCTTCATCCATCCCCTGACTCCATACTAGCACCAACAGGCTGCTAAAGCCTTTCGCAGAAAACACCAAGGAACCTGCTTCTCACTCCAACCACAAAGCATGCGCAGCACGAGTCTTGGCATAGCAGAACACTTCCCTTGGCATGCCCTTTGCAGCCTCACTCCAAACGGGGCTCTCCGCTTCATCCATCCCCTAATTCCATACTGGCACCAACGGGCTGCTAAAGCGTTTCGCAGAAAACACCAAAGAACCTGTTTCTCACTCCAACCACAAAGCGTGCGCAGCACGAGTCTTGGCACAGCAGAACACTTCCCTTGGCATGCCCTTTGCAGCCTCACTCCAAACAGGGCTCTCCGCTTCATCCATCCCCTAACTCCATACTAGCACCAACAGGCTCCTAAAGCGTTTCGCAGAAAGCACCAAAGAACCTGTTTCTCACTCCAACCACAAAGCGTGCGCAGCACGAGTCTTGGCACAGCAGAACACTTCTCTTGGCATACCCTTTGCAGCCTCACTCCAAACGGGGCTCTCCGCTTCATCCATCCCCTAATTCCATACTAGCACCAACGTGCTGCTAAAGCGTTTCGCAGAAAACACCAAAGAACCTGTTTCTCACTCCAACCACAAAGCGTGCGCAGCACGAGTCTTGGCACAGCAGAACACTTCCCTTGGCATGCCCTTTGCAGCCTCACTCCAAACGGGGCTCTCCGCTTCATCCATCCCCTGCCTCCATACTAGCACCAACGGCCTGCTAAAGCGTTTCGCAGAAAACACCAAAGAACCTGTTTCTCACTCCAACCACAAAGCATGCGCAGCACGAGTCTTGGCACAGCAGAACACTTCCCTTGGCATGCCCTTTGCAGCCTCACTCCAAACGGGGCTCTCCGCTTCATCCATCCCCTGATTCCATACTAGCACCAACGGGCTGCTAAAGTGTTTCGCAGAAAACACCAAGGAACCTGTTTCTCACTCCAACCACAAAGCGTGCGCAGCACGAGTCTTGGCACAGCAGAACACTTCCCTTGGCATGCCCTTTGCAGCCTCACTCCAAACGGGGCTCTCCGCTTCATCCATCCGCTAATTCTATACTAGCACCAACGCGCTGCTAAAGCGTTTCGCAGAAAACACCAAAGAACCTGTTTCTCACTCCAACCAAAAAGCGTGCGCAGCACGAGTCTTGGCACAGCAGAACACTTCCCTTGGCATGCCCTTTGCAGCCTCACTCCAAACGGGGCTCTCCGCTTCATCCATCCCCTGACTCCATACTAGCACCAACAGGCTGCTAAAGCCTTTCGCAGAAAACACCAAAAAACCTGCTTCTCACTCCAACCACAAAGCGTGCGCAGCACGAGTCTTGGCATAGCAGAACACTTCCCTTGGCATGCCCTTTGCAGCCTCACTCCAAACGGGGCTCTCCGCTTCATCCATCCCCTAATTCCATACTGGCACCAACGGGCTGCTAAAGCGTTTGGCAGAAAACACCAAAGAACCTGTTTCTCACTCCAACCACAAAGCGTGCGCAGCACGAGTCTTGGCACAGCAGAACACTTCCCTTGGCATACCCTTTGCAGCCTCACTCCAAACGGGGCTCTCCGCTTCATCGTTCCCCTAACTCCATACTAGCACCAACAGGCTCCTAAAGCGTTTCGCAGAAAGCACCAAAGAACCTGTTTCTCACTCCAACCACAAAGCGTGTGCAGCACGAGTCTTGGCACAGCAGAACACTTCCCTTGGCATGCCCTTTGCAGCCTCACTCCAAACGGGGCTCTCCGCTTCATCCATCCCCTGACTCCATACTAGCACCACCGGACTAATAAAGCGTTTCGCAGAAAGCACCAAAAAACCTGTTTCTCACTCCAACCACAAAGCGTGCGCAGCACGAGTCTTGGCACAGCAGAACACTTCCCTTGGCATGCCCTTTGCAGCCTCACTCCAAACGGGGCTCTCCGCTTCATCCATCCCCTGACTCCATACTAGCACCAACGGGCTCCTAAAGCGTTTCGCAGAAAACACCAAAGAACCTGTTTCTCACTCCAACCACAAAGCATGCGCAGCACGAGTCTTGGCACAGCAGAACACTTCCCTTGGCATGCCCTTTGCAGCCTCACTCCAAACGGGGCTCTCCGCTTCATCCATCCCCTGACTCCATACTAGCACCAACGGGCTGCTAAAGTGTTTCGCAGAAAACACCAAAGAACCTGTTTCTCACTCCAACCACAAAGCGTGCGCAGCACGAGTCTTGGCACAGCAGAACACTTCCCTTGGCATGCCCTTTGCAGCCTCACTCCAAACGGGGCTCTCCGCTTCATCCATTCCCTGACTCCATACTAGCACCAACGCGCTGCTAAAGCGTTTCGCAGAAAACACCAAGGAACCTGTTTCTCACTCCAACCACAAAGCGTGCGCAGCACGAGTCTTGGCACAGCAAAACACTTCCCTTGGCATGCGCTTTGCAGCCTCACTCCAAACGGGGCTCTCCGCTTCATCCATCCCCTGACTCCATACTAGCACCAACGGGCTCCTAAAGCGTTTCGCAGAAAACACCAAGGAACCTGTTTCTCACTCCAACCACAAAGCGTGCGCAGCACGAGTCTTGGCACAGCAGAACACTTCCCTTGGCATGCCCTTTGCAGCCTCACTCCAAACGGGGCTCTCCGCTTCATCCATCCCCTGACTCCATACTAGCACCAACAGGCTCCTAATGCGTTTCGCAGAAAGCACCAAAGAACCTGTTTCTCACTCCAACCACAAAGGGTGCGCAGCACGAGTCTTGGCACAGCAGAACACTTCCCTTGGCATACCCTTTGCAGCCTCACTCCAAACGGGGCTCTCCGCTTCATCCATCCCCTGACTCCATACTAGCACCAACGGCCTGCTAAAGCGTTTCGCAGAAAACACCAAGGAACCTGTTTCTCACTCCAACCACAAAGCGTGCGCAGCACGAGTCTTGGCACAGCAGAACACTTCCCTTGGCATGCCCTTTGCAGCCTCACTCCAAACGGGGCTCTCCGCTTCATCCATCCCCTGACTCCATACTAGCACCAACGGCCTGCTAAAGCGTTTCGCAGAAAACACCAAGGAACCTGTTTCTCACTCCAACCACAAAGCGTGCGCAGCACGAGTCTTGGCACAGCAGAACACTTCCCTTGGCATGCCCTTTGCAGCCTCACTCCAAACGGGGCTCTCCGCTTCATCCATTCCCTGACTCCATACTAGCACCAACGGGCTCCTAAAGCGTTTCGCAGAAAGCACCAAGGAACCTGTTTCTCACTCCAACCACAAAGCGTGCGCAGCACGAGTCTTGGCACAGCAGAACACTTCCCTTGGCATGCCCTTTGCAGCCTCACTCCAAACGGGGCTCTCCGCTTCATCCATCCCCTGACTCCATACTAGCACCAACGGGCTCCTAAAGCGTTTCGCAGAAAACACCAAAGAACCTGTTTCTCACTCCAACCACAAAGCGTGCGCAGCACGAGTCTTGGCACAGCAGAACACTTCCCTTGGCATGCCCTTTGCAGCCTCACTCCAAACGGGGCTCTCCGCTTCATCCATCCCCTGACTCCATACTAGCACCAACGCGCTGCTAAAGTGTTTCGCAGAAAACACCAAAGAACCTGTTTCTCACTCCAACCACAAAGCGTGCGCAGCACGAGTCTTGGCACAGCAGAACACTTCCCTTGGCATGCCCTTTGCAGCCTCACTCCAAACGGGGCTCTCCGCTTCATCCATTCCCTGACTCCATACTAGCACCAACGCGCTGCTAAAGCGTTTCGCAGAAAACACCAAGGAACCTGTTTCTCACTCCAACCACAAAGCGTGCGCAGCACGAGTCTTGGCACAGCAAAACACTTCCCTTGGCATGCGCTTTGCAGCCTCACTCCAAACGGGGCTCTCCGCTTCATCCATCCCCTGACTCCATACTAGCACCAACGGGCTCCTAAAGCGTTTCGCAGAAAACACCAAGGAACCTGTTTCTCACTCCAACCACAAAGCGTGCGCAGCACGAGTCTTGGCACAGCAGAACACTTCCCTTGGCATGCGCTTTGCAGCCTCACTCCAAACGGGGCTCTCCGCTTCATCCATCCCCGGACTCCATACTAGCACCAACAGGCTCCTAATGCGTTTCGCAGAAAGCACCAAAGAACCTGTTTCTCACTCCAACCACAAAGGGTGCGCAGCACGAGTCTTGGCACAGCAGAACACTTCCCTTGGCATACCCTTTGCAGCCTCACTCCAAACGGGGCTCTCCGCTTCATCCATCCCCTGACTCCATACTAGCACCAACGGCCTGCTAAAGCGTTTCGCAGAAAACACCAAGGAACCTGTTTCTCACTCCAACCACAAAGCGTGCGCAGCACGAGTCTTGGCACAGCAGAACACTTCCCTTGGCATGCCCTTTGCAGCCTCACTCCAAACGGGGCTCTCCGCTTCATCCATCCCCTGACTCCATACTAGCACCAACGGCCTGCTAAAGCGTTTCGCAGAAAACACCAAGGAACCTGTTTCTCACTCCAACCACAAAGCGTGCGCAGCACGAGTCTTGGCACAGCAGAACACTTCCCTTGGCATGCCCTTTGCAGCCTCACTCCAAACGGGGCTCTCCGCTTCATCCATTCCCTGACTCCATACTAGCACCAACGGGCTCCTAAAGCGTTTCGCAGAAAGCACCAAGGAACCTGTTTCTCACTCCAACCACAAAGCGTGCGCAGCACGAGTCTTGGCACAGCAGAACACTTCTCTTGGCATACCCTTTGCAGCCTCACTCCAAACGGGGCTCTCCGCTTCATCCATCCCCTAATTCCATGCTAGCACCAACGGCCTCCTAAAGCGTTTCGCAGAAAACACCAAAGAACCTGTTTCTCACTCCAACCACAAAGCGTGCGCAGCACGAGTCTTGGCACAGCAGAACACTTCCCTTGGCATGCCCTTTGCAGCCTCACTCCAAACGGGGCTCTCCGCTTCATCCATCCCCTGACTCCATACTAGCACCAACGGGCTGCTAAAGCGTTTCGCAGAAAACACCAAAGAACCTGTTTCTCACTCCAACCACAAAGCGTGCGCAGCACGAGTCTTGGCACAGCAGAACACTTCCCTTGGCATGCCCTTTGCAGCCTCACTCCAAACGGGGCTCTCCGCTTCATCCATTCCCTGACTCCATACTAGCACCAACGCGCTGCTAAAGCGTTTCGCAGAAAACACCAAGGAACCTGTTTCTCACTCCAACCACAAAGCGTGCGCAGCACGAGTCTTGGCACAGCAAAACACTTCCCTTGGCATGCGCTTTGCAGCCTCACTCCAAACGGGGCTCTCCGCTTCATCCATCCCCTGACTCCATACTAGCACCAACGGGCTCCTAAAGCGTTTCGCAGAAAACACCAAGGAACCTGTTTCTCACTCCAACCACAAAGCGTGCGCAGCACGAGTCTTGGCACAGCAGAACACTTCCCTTGGCATGCGCTTTGCAGCCTCACTCCAAACGGGGCTCTCCGCTTCATCCATCCCCGGACTCCATACTAGCACCAACAGGCTCCTAATGCGTTTCGCAGAAAGCACCAAAGAACCTGTTTCTCACTCCAACCACAAAGGGTGCGCAGCACGAGTCTTGGCACAGCAGAACACTTCCCTTGGCATACCCTTTGCAGCCTCACTCCAAACGGGGCTCTCCGCTTCATCCATCCCCTGACTCCATACTAGCACCAACGGCCTGCTAAAGCGTTTCGCAGAAAACACCAAGGAACCTGTTTCTCACTCCAACCACAAAGCGTGCGCAGCACGAGTCTTGGCACAGCAGAACACTTCCCTTGGCATGCCCTTTGCAGCCTCACTCCAAACGGGGCTCTCCGCTTCATCCATCCCCTGACTCCATACTAGCACCAACGGCCTGCTAAAGCGTTTCGCAGAAAACACCAAGGAACCTGTTTCTCACTCCAACCACAAAGCGTGCGCAGCACGAGTCTTGGCACAGCAGAACACTTCCCTTGGCATGCCCTTTGCAGCCTCACTCCAAACGGGGCTCTCCGCTTCATCCATTCCCTGACTCCATACTAGCACCAACGGGCTCCTAAAGCGTTTCGCAGAAAGCACCAAGGAACCTGTTTCTCACTCCAACCACAAAGCGTGCGCAGCACGAGTCTTGGCACAGCAGAACACTTCTCTTGGCATACCCTTTGCAGCCTCACTCCAAACGGGGCTCTCCGCTTCATCCATCCCCTAATTCCATGCTAGCACCAACGGCCTCCTAAAGCGTTTCGCAGAAAACACCAAAGAACCTGTTTCTCACTCCAACCACAAAGCGTGCGCAGCACGAGTCTTGGCACAGCAGAACACTTCCCTTGGCATGCCCTTTGCAGCCTCACTCCAAACGGGGCTCTCCGCTTCATCCATCCCCTGACTCCATACTAGCACCAACGGGCTGCTAAAGCGTTTCGCAGAAAACACCAAAGAACCTGTTTCTCACTCCAACCACAAAGCATGCGCAGCACGAGTCTTGGCACAGCAGAACACTTCCCTTGGCATGCCCTTTGCAGCCTCACTCCAAACGGGGCTCTCCGCTTCATCCATCCCCTGACTCCATACTAGCACCAACGTGCTGCTAAAGCGTTTCGCAGAAAACACCAAGGAACCTGTTTCTCACTCCAACCACAAAGCGTGCGCAGCACGAGTCTTGGCACAGCAGAACACTTCCCTTGGCATGCCCTTTGCAGCCTCACTCCAAACGGGGCTCTCCGCTTCATCCATCCCCTGACTCCATACTAGCACCAACAGGCTGCTGAAGCGTTTCGCAGAAAACACCAAGGAACCTGTTTCTCACTCCAACCACAAAGCGTGCGCAGCACGAGTCTTGGCACAGCAGAACACTTCCCTTGGCATGCCCTTTGCAGCCTCACTCCAAACGGGGCTCTCCGCTTCATCCATCCCCTGACTCCATACTAGCACCAACGGGCTGCTAAAGCGTTTCGCAGAAAACACCAAGGAACCTGTTTCTCACTCCAACCACAAAGCGTGCGCAGCACGAGTCTTGGCACAGCAGAACACTTCCCTTGGCATGCGCTTTGCAGCCTCACTCCAAACGGGGCTCTCCGCTTCATCCATCCCCTGACTCCATACTAGCACCAACGGGCTCCTAAAGCGTTTCGCAGAAAGCACCAAGGAACCTGTTTCTCACTCCAACCACAAAGCGTGCGCAGCACGAGTCTTGGCACAGCAGAACACTTCCCTTGGCATGCCCTTTGCAGCCTCACTCCAAACGGGGCTCTCCGCTTCATCCATCCCCTGACTCCATACTAGCACCAACAGGCTGCTAAAGCCTTTCGCAGAAAACACCAAGGAACCTGTTTCTCACTCCAACCACAAAGCGTGCGCAGCACGAGTCTTGGCACAGCAGAACACTTCCCTTGGCATGCCCTTTGCAGCCTCACTCCAAACGGGGCTCTCCGCTTCATCCATCCCCTAATTCCATACTGGCACCAACAGGCTCCTAAAGCATTTCGCAGAAAGCACCAAAGAACCTGTTTCTCACTCCAACCACAAAGCGTGCGCAGCACGAGTCTTGGCACAGCAGAACACTTCCCTTGGCATACCCTTTGCAGCCTCACTCCAAACGGGGCTCTCCGCTTCATCCATCCCCTGACTCCATACTAGCACCAACGGCCTGCTAAAGCGTTTCGCAGAAAACACCAAGGAACCTGTTTCTCACTCCAACCACAAAGCGTGCGCAGCACGAGTCTTGGCACAGCAGAACACTTCCCTTGGCATACCCTTTGCAGCCTCACTCCAAACGGGGCTCTCCGCTTCATCCATCCCCTGACTCCATACTAGCACCAACGGGCTGCTAAAGCGTTTCGCAGAAAACACCAAGGAACCTGTTTCTAACTCCAACCACAAAGCGTGTGCAGCACGAGTCTTGGCACAGCAGAACACTTCCCTTGGCATGCCCTTTGCAGCCTCACTCCAAACGGGGCTCTCCGCTTCATCCATCCGCTAATTCTATACTAGCACCAACGCGCTGCTAAAGCGTTTCGCAGAAAACACCAAAGAACCTGTTTCTCACTCCAACCAAAAAGCGTGCGCAGCACGATTCTTGGCACATCAGAACACTTCCCTTGGCATGCCCTTTGCAGCCTCACTCCTAACAGGGCTCTCCGCTTCATCCATCCCCTAACTCCATACTAGCACCAACAGGCTCCTAAAGCGTTTCGCAGAAAGCACCAAAGAACCTGTTTCTCACTCCAACCACAAAGCGTGCGCAGCACGAGTCTTGGCACAGCAGAACACTTCTCTTGGCATACCCTTTGCAGCCTCACTCCAAACGGGGCTCTCCGCTTCAGCCATCCCCTAATTCCATACTAGCACCAACGTGCTGCTAAAGCGTTTCGCAGAAAACACCAAAGAACCTGTTTCTCACTCCAACCACAAAGCGTGCGCAGCACGAGTCTTGGCACAGCAGAACACTTCCCTTGGCATGCCCTTTGCAGCCTCACTCCAAACGGGGCTCTCCGCTTCATCCATCCCCTGCCTCCATACTAGCACCAACGGGCTGCTAAAGCGTTTCGCAGAAAACACCAAAGAACCTGTTTCTCACTCCAACCACAAAGCATGCGCAGCACGAGTCTTGGCACAGCAGAACACTTCCCTTGGCATGCCCTTTGCAGCCTCACTCCAAACGGGGCTCTCCGCTTCATCCATCCGCTAATTCTATACTAGCACCAACGCGCTGCTAAAGCGTTTCGCAGAAAACACCAAAGAACCTGTTTCTCACTCCAACCACAAAGCGTGCGCAGCACGATTCTTGGCACATCAGAACACTTCCCTTGGCATGCCCTTTGCAGCCTCACTCCAAACGGGGCTCTCCGCTTCATCCATCCCCTAATTCCATACTAGCAACAACAGGCTGCTAAAGCCTTTCGCAGAAAACACCAAGGAACCTGCTTCTCACTCCAACCACAAAGCGTGCGCAGCACGAGTCTTGGCATAGCAGAACACTTCCCTTGGCATGCCCTTTGCAGCCTCACTCCAAACGGGGCTCTCCGCTTCATCCATCCCCTAATTCCATACTGGCACCAACGGGCTGCTAAAGCGTTTCGCAGAAAACACCAAAGAACCTGTTTCTCACTCCAACCACAAAGCGTGCGCAGCACGAGTCTTGGCACAGCAGAACACTTCCCTTGGCATGCCCTTTGCAGCCTCACTCCAAACAGGGCTCTCCGCTTCATCCATCCCCTAACTCCATACTAGCACCAACAGGCTCCTAAAGCGTTTCGCAGAAAGCACCAAAGAACCTGTTTCTCACTCCAACCACAAAGCGTGCGCAGCACGAGTCTTGGCACAGCAGAACACTTCTCTTGGCATACCCTTTGCAGCCTCACTCCAAACGGGGCTCTCCGCTTCATCCATCCCCTGACTCCATACTAGCACCAACGTGCTGCTAAAGCGTTTCGCAGAAAACACCAAAGAACCTGTTTCTCACTGAAACCACAAAGCGTGCGCAGCACGAGTCTTGGCACAGCAGAACACTTCCCTTGGCATGCCCTTTGCAGCCTCACTCCAAACGGGGCTCTCCGCTTCATCCATCCCCTGCCTCCATACTAGCACCAACGGCCTGCTAAAGCGTTTCGCAGAAAACACCAAAGAACCTGTTTCTCACTCCAACCACAAAGCATGCGCAGCACGAGTCTTGGCACAGCAGAACACTTCCCTTGGCATGCCCTTTGCAGCCTCACTCCAAACGGGGCTCTCCGCTTCATCCATCCCCTGATTCCATACTAGCACCAACGGGCTGCTAAAGTGTTTCGCAGAAAACACCAAGGAACCTGTTTCTCACTCCAACCACAAAGCGTGCGCAGCACGAGTCTTGGCACAGCAGAACACTTCCCTTGGCATGCCCTTTGCAGCCTCACTCCAAACGGGGCTCTCCGCTTCATCCATCCGCTAATTCTATACTAGCACCAACGCGCTGCTAAAGCGTTTCGCAGAAAACACCAAAGAACCTGTTTCTCACTCCAACCAAAAAGCGTGCGCAGCACGAGTCTTGGCACAGCAGAACACTTCCCTTGGCATGCCCTTTGCAGCCTCACTCCAAACGGGGCTCTCCGCTTCATCCATCCCCTGACTCCATACTAGCACCAACAGGCTGCTAAAGCCTTTCGCAGAAAACACCAAGGAACCTGCTTCTCACTCCAACCACAAAGCGTGCGCAGCACGAGTCTTGGCATAGCAGAACACTTCCCTTGGCATGCCCTTTGCAGCCTCACTCCAAACGGGGCTCTCCGCTTCATCCATCCCCTGACTCCATACTAGCACCAACGGCCTGCTAAAGCGTTTCGCAGAAAACACCAAGGAACCTGTTTCTCACTCCAACCACAAAGCGTGCGCAGCACGAGTCTTGGCACAGCAGAACACTTCCCTTGGCATGCCCTTTGCAGCCTCACTCCAAACGGGGCTCTCCGCTTCATCCATCCCCTGACTCCATACTAGCACCAACGGCCTGCTAAAGCGTTTCGCAGAAAACACCAAGGAACCTGTTTCTCACTCCAACCACAAAGCGTGCGCAGCACGAGTCTTGGCACAGCAGAACACTTCCCTTGGCATGCCCTTTGCAGCCTCACTCCAAACGGGGCTCTCCGCTTCATCCATCCCCTGACTCCATACTAGCACCAACGGGCTCCTAAAGCGTTTCGCAGAAAGCACCAAGGAACCTGTTTCTCACTCCAACCACAAAGCGTGCGCAGCACGAGTCTTGGCACAGCAGAACACTTCTCTTGGCATACCCTTTGCAGCCTCACTCCAAACGGGGCTCTCCGCTTCATCCATCCCCTGACTCCATACTAGCACCAACGGGCTGCTAAAGCGTTTCGCAGAAAACACCAAGGAACCTGTTTCTCACTCCAACCACAAAGCGTGCGCAGCACGAGTCTTGGCACAGCAGAACACTTCCCTTGGCATGCCCTTTGCAGCCTCACTCCAAACGGGGCTCTCCGCTTCATCCATCCCCTGACTCCATACTAGCACCAACGGGCTCCTAAAGCGTTTCGCAGAAAGCACCAAGGAACCTGTTTCTCACTCCAACCACAAAGCGTGCGCAGCACGAGTCTTGGCACAGCAGAACACTTCCCTTGGCATGCCCTTTGCAGCCTCACTCCAAACGGGGCTCTCCGCTTCATCCATCCCCTGACTCCATACTAGCACCAACAGGCTGCTAAAGCCTTTCGCAGAAAACACCAAGGAACCTGCTTCTCACTCCAACCACAAAGCGTGCGCAGCACGAGTCTTGGCATAGCAGAACACTTCCCTTGGCATGCCCTTTGCAGCCTCACTCCAAACGGGGCTCTCCGCTTCATCCATCCCCTAATTCCATACTGGCACCAACGGGCTGCTAAAGCGTTTGGCAGAAAACACCAAAGAACCTGTTTCTCACTCCAACCACAAAGCGTGCGCAGCACGAGTCTTGGCACAGCAGAACACTTCCCTTGGCATGCCCTTTGCAGCCTCACTCCAAACGGGGCTCTCCGCTTCATCCTTCCCCTAACTCCATACTAGCACCAACAGGCTCCTAAAGCGTTTCGCAGAAAGCACCAAAGAACCTGTTTCTCACTCCAACCACAAAGCGTGCGCAGCACGAGTCTTGGCACAGCAGAACACTTCCCTTGGCATGCCCTTTGCAGCCTCACTCCAAACGGGGCTCTCCGCTTCATCCATCCCCTAATTCCATACTAGCACCAACGTGCTGCTAAAGCATTTCGCAGAAAACACCAAAGAACCTGTTTCTCACTCCAACCACAAAGCGTGTGCAGCACGAGTCTTGGCACAGCAGAACACTTCCCTTGGCATGCCCTTTGCAGCCTCACTCCAAACGGGGCTCTCCGCTTCATCCATCCCCTGACTCCATACTAGCACCAACGGGCTGCTAAAGCGTTTTGCAGAAAACACCAAAGAACCTGTTTCTCACTCCAACCACAAAGCATGCGCAGCACGAGTCTTGGCACAGCAGAACACTTCCCTTGGCATGCCCTTTGCAGCCTCACTCCAAACGGGGCTCTCCGCTTCATCCATCCCCTAATTCCATACTGGCACCAACGGGCTGCTAAAGCGTTTCGCAGAAAACACCAAAGAACCTGTTTCTCACTCCAACCACAAAGCGTGCGCAGCACGAGTCTTGGCACAGCAGAACACTTCCCTTGGCATGCCCTTTGCAGCCTCACTCCAAACGGGGCTCTCCTCTTCATCCATCCCCTAATTCCATACTGACACCAACGGGCTGCTAAAGCGTTTCGCAGAAAACACCAAAGAACCTGTTTCTCACTCCAACCACAAAGCGTGCGCAGCACGAGTCTTGGCACAGCAGAACACTTCCCTTGGCATGCCCTTTGCAGCCTCACTCCAAACGGGGCTCTCCGCTTCATCCATCCCCTGACTCCATACTAGCACCAACAGGCTCCTAAAGTGTTTCGCAGAAAGCACCAAAGAACCTGTTTCTCACTCCAACCACAAAGCGTGCGCAGCACGAGTCTTGGCACAGCAGAACACTTCCCTTGGCATGCCCTTTGCAGCCTCACTCCAAACGGGGCTCTCCGCTTCATCCATCCCCTGACTCCATACTAGCACCACCGGACTAATAAAGCGTTTCGCAGAAAGCACCAAAAAACCTGTTTCTCACTCCAACCACAAAGCGTGCGCAGCACGAGTCTTGGCACAGCAGAACACTTCCCTTGGCATGCCCTTTGCAGCCTCACTCCAAACGGGGCTCTCCGCTTCATCCATCCCCTGACTCCATACTAGCACCAACGGGCTCCTAAAGCGTTTCGCAGAAAACACCAAAGAACCTGTTTCTCACTCCAACCACAAAGCATGCGCAGCACGAGTCTTGGCACAGCAGAACACTTCCCTTGGCATGCCCTTTGCAGCCTCACTCCAAACGGGGCTCTCCGCTTCATCCATCCCCTAATTCCATACTGGCACCAACGGGCTGCTAAAGCGTTTCGCAGAAAACACCAAAGAACCTGTTTCTCACTCCAACCACAAAGCGTGCGCAGCACGAGTCTTGGCACAGCAGAACACTTCCCTTGGCATGCCCTTTGCAGCCTCACTCCAAACAGGGCTCTCCGCTTCATCCATCCCCTAACTCCATACTAGCACCAACAGGCTGCTAAAGCGTTTCGCAGAAAGCACCAAAGAACCTGTTTCTCACTCCAACCACAAAGCGTGCGCAGCACGAGTCTTGGCACAGCAGAACACTTCTCTTGGCATACCCTTTGCAGCCTCACTCCAAACGGGGCTCTCCTCTTCATCCATCCCCTAATTCCATACTGGCACCAACGGGCTGCTAAAGCGTTTCGCAGAAAACACCAAAGAACCTGTTTCTCACTCCAACCACAAAGCGTGCGCAGCACGAGTCTTGGCACAGCAGAACACTTCCCTTGGCATGCCCTTTGCAGCCTCACTCCAAACGGGGCTCTCCGCTTCATCCATCCCCTGACTCCATACTAGCACCAACAGGCTCCTAAAGTGTTTCGCAGAAAGCACCAAAGAACCTGTTTCTCACTCCAACCACAAAGCGTGCGCAGCACGAGTCTTGGCACAGCAGAACACTTCCCTTGGCATGCCCTTTGCAGCCTCACTCCAAACGGGGCTCTCCGCTTCATCCATCCCCTGACTCCATACTAGCAACACCGGACTAATAAAGCGTTTCGCAGAAAGCACCAAAAAACCTGTTTCTCACTCCAACCACAAAGCGTGCGCAGCACGAGTCTTGGCACAGCAGAACACTTCCCTTGGCATGCCCTTTGCAGCCTCACTCCAAACGGGGCTCTCCGCTTCATCCATCCCCTGACTCCATACTAGCACCAACAGGCTCCTAAAGCGTTTCGCAGAAAACACCAAAGAACCTGTTTCTCACTCCAACCACAAAGCATGCGCAGCACGAGTCTTGGCACAGCAGAACACTTCCCTTGGCATGCCCTTTGCAGCCTCACTCCAAACGGGGCTCTCCGCTTCATCCATCCCCTGACTCCATACTAGCACCAACGCGCTGCTAAAGTGTTTCGCAGAAAACACCAAAGAACCTGTTTCTCACTCCAACCACAAAGCGTGCGCAGCACGAGTCTTGGCACAGCAGAACACTTCCCTTGGCATGCCCTTTGCAGCCTCACTCCAAACGGGGCTCTCCGCTTCATCCATTCCCTGACTCCATACTAGCACCAACGGGCTGCTAAAGCGTTTCGCAGAAAACACCAAGGAACCTGTTTCTCACTCCAACCACAAAGCGTGCGCAGCACGAGTCTTGGCACAGCAAAACACTTCCCTTGGCATGCGCTTTGCAGCCTCACTCCAAACGGGGCTCTCCGCTTCATCCATCCCCTGACTCCATACTAGCACCAACGGGCTCCTAAAGCGTTTCGCAGAAAACACCAAAGAACCTGTTTCTCACTCCAACCACAAAGCGTGCGCAGCACGAGTCTTGGCACAGCAGAACACTTCCCTTGGCATACCCTTTGCAGCCTCACTCCAAACGGGGCTCTCCGCTTCATCCATCCCCTGACTCCATACTAGCACCAACAGGCTCCTAAAGCGTTTCGCAGAAAGCACCAAAGAACCTGTTTCTCACTCCAACCACAAAGCGTGCGCAGCACGAGTCTTGGCACAGCAGAACACTTCCCTTGGCATACCCTTTGCAGCCTCACTCCAAACGGGGCTCTCCGCTTCATCCATCCCCTGACTCCATACTAGCACCAACAGGCTGCTGAAGCGTTTCGCAGAAAACACCAAGGAACCTGTTTCTCACTCCAACCACAAAGCGTGCGCAGCACGAGTCTTGGCACAGCAGAACACTTCCCTTGGCATGCCCTTTGCAGCCTCACTCCAAACGGGGCTCTCCGCTTCATCCATCCCCTGACTCCATACTAGCACCAACGGCCTGCTAAAGCGTTTCGCAGAAAACACCAAGGAACCTGTTTCTCACTCCAACCACAAAGCGTGCGCAGCACGAGTCTTGGCACAGCAGAACACTTCCCTTGGCATGCCCTTTGCAGCCTCACTCCAAACAGGGCTCTCCGCTTCATCCATCCCCTAACTCCATACTAGCACCAACAGGCTCCTAAAGCGTTTCGCAGAAAGCACCAAAGAACCTGTTTCTCACTCCAACCACAAAGCGTGCGCAGCACGAGTCTTGGCACAGCAGAACACTTCTCTTGGCATACCCTTTGCAGCCTCACTCCAAACGGGGCTCTCCGCTTCATCCATCCCCTAATTCCATACTAGCACCAACGTGCTGCTAAAGCGTTTCGCAGAAAACACCAAAGAACCTGTTTCTCACTCCAACCACAAAGCGTGCGCAGCACGAGTCTTGGCACAGCAGAACACTTCCCTTGGCATGCCCTTTGCAGCCTCACTCCAAACGGGGCTCTCCGCTTCATCCATCCCCTGACTCCATACTAGCACCAACGCGCTGCTAAAGTGTTTCGCAGAAAACACCAAAGAACCTGTTTCTCACTCCAACCACAAAGCGTGCGCAGCACGAGTCTTGGCACAGCAGAACACTTCCCTTGGCATGCCCTTTGCAGCCTCACTCCAAACGGGGCTCTCCGCTTCATCCATTCCCTGACTCCATACTAGCACCAACGGGCTGCTAAAGCGTTTCGCAGAAAACACCAAGGAACCTGTTTCTCACTCCAACCACAAAGCGTGCGCAGCACGAGTCTTGGCACAGCAAAACACTTCCCTTGGCATGCGCTTTGCAGCCTCACTCCAAACGGGGCTCTCCGCTTCATCCATCCCCTGACTCCATACTAGCACCAACGGGCTCCTAAAGCGTTTCGCAGAAAACACCAAAGAACCTGTTTCTCACTCCAACCACAAAGCGTGCGCAGCACGAGTCTTGGCACAGCAGAACACTTCCCTTGGCATACCCTTTGCAGCCTCACTCCAAACGGGGCTCTCCGCTTCATCCATCCCCTGACTCCATACTAGCACCAACAGGCTCCTAAAGCGTTTCGCAGAAAGCACCAAAGAACCTGTTTCTCACTCCAACCACAAAGCGTGCGCAGCACGAGTCTTGGCACAGCAGAACACTTCCCTTGGCATACCCTTTGCAGCCTCACTCCAAACGGGGCTCTCCGCTTCATCCATCCCCTGACTCCATACTAGCACCAACAGGCTGCTGAAGCGTTTCGCAGAAAACACCAAGGAACCTGTTTCTCACTCCAACCACAAAGCGTGCGCAGCACGAGTCTTGGCACAGCAGAACACTTCCCTTGGCATGCCCTTTGCAGCCTCACTCCAAACGGGGCTCTCCGCTTCATCCATCCCCTGACTCCATACTAGCACCAACGGCCTGCTAAAGCGTTTCGCAGAAAACACCAAGGAACCTGTTTCTCACTCCAACCACAAAGCGTGCGCAGCACGAGTCTTGGCACAGCAGAACACTTCCCTTGGCATGCCCTTTGCAGCCTCACTCCAAACAGGGCTCTCCGCTTCATCCATCCCCTAACTCCATACTAGCACCAACAGGCTCCTAAAGCGTTTCGCAGAAAGCACCAAAGAACCTGTTTCTCACTCCAACCACAAAGCGTGCGCAGCACGAGTCTTGGCACAGCAGAACACTTCTCTTGGCATACCCTTTGCAGCCTCACTCCAAACGGGGCTCTCCGCTTCATCCATCCCCTAATTCCATACTAGCACCAACGTGCTGCTAAAGCGTTTCGCAGAAAACACCAAAGAACCTGTTTCTCACTCCAACCACAAAGCGTGCGCAGCACGAGTCTTGGCACAGCAGAACACTTCCCTTGGCATGCCCTTTGCAGCCTCACTCCAAACGGGGCTCTCCGCTTCATCCATCCCCTGACTCCATACTAGCACCAACGGCCTGCTAAAGCGTTTCGCAGAAAACACCAAAGAACCTGTTTCTCACTCCAACCACAAAGCATGCGCAGCACGAGTCTTGGCACAGCAGAACACTTCCCTTGGCATGCCCTTTGCAGCCTCACTCCAAACGGGGCTCTCCTCTTCATCCATCCCCTAATTCCATACTGGCACCAACGGGCTGCTAAAGCGTTTCGCAGAAAACACCAAAGAACCTGTTTCTCACTCCAACCACAAAGCGTGCGCAGCACGAGTCTTGGCACAGCAGAACACTTCCCTTGGCATGCCCTTTGCAGCCTCACTCCAAACGGGGCTCTCCTCTTCATCCATCCCCTAATTCCATACTGGCACCAACGGGCTGCTAAAGCGTTTCGCAGAAAACACCAAAGAACCTGTTTCTCACTCCAACCACAAAGCGTGCGCAGCACGAGTCTTGGCACAGCAGAACACTTCCCTTGGCATGCCCTTTGCAGCCTCACTCCAAACGGGGCTCTCCGCTTCATCCATTCCCTGACTCCATACTAGCACCAACAGGCTCCTAAAGTGTTTCGCAGAAAGCACCAAAGAACCTGTTTCTCACTCCAACCACAAAGCGTGCGCAGCACGAGTCTTGGCACAGCAGAACACTTCCCTTGGCATGCCCTTTGCAGCCTCACTCCAAACGGGGCTCTCCGCTTCATCCATCCCCTGACTCCATACTAGCACCACCGGACTAATAAAGCGTTTCGCAGAAAGCACCAAAAAACCTGTTTCTCACTCCAACCACAAAGCGTGCGCAGCACGAGTCTTGGCACAGCAGAACACTTCCCTTGGCATGCCCTTTGCAGCCTCACTCCAAACGGGGCTCTCCGCTTCATCCATCCCCTGACTCCATACTAGCACCAACAGGCTCCTAAAGCGTTTCGCAGAAAACACCAAAGAACCTGTTTCTCACTCCAACCACAAAGCATGCGCAGCACGAGTCTTGGCACAGCAGAACACTTCCCTTGGCATGCCCTTTGCAGCCTCACTCCAAACGGGGCTCTCCGCTTCATCCATCCCCTGACTCCATACTAGCACCAACGCGCTGCTAAAGTGTTTCGCAGAAAACACCAAAGAACCTGTTTCTCACTCCAACCACAAAGCGTGCGCAGCACGAGTCTTGGCACAGCAGAACACTTCCCTTGGCATGCCCTTTGCAGCCTCACTCCAAACAGGGCTCTCCGCTTCATCCATTCCCTGACTCCATACTAGCACCAACGGGCTGCTAAAGCGTTTCGCAGAAAACACCAAGGAACCTGTTTCTCACTCCAACCACAACGCGTGCGCAGCACGAGTCTTGGCACAGCAAAACACTTCCCTTGGCATGCGCTTTGCAGCCTCACTCCAAACGGGGCTCTCCGCTTCATCCATCCCCTGACTCCATACTAGCACCAACGGGCTCCTAAAGCGTTTCGCAGAAAACACCAAAGAACCTGTTTCTCACTCCAACCACAAAGCGTGCGCAGCACGAGTCTTGGCACAGCAGAACACTTCCCTTGGCATACCCTTTGCAGCCTCACTCCAAACGGGGCTCTCCGCTTCATCCATCCCCTGACTCCATACTAGCACCAACTGGCTCCTAAAGCGTTTCGCAGAAAGCACCAAAGAACCTGTTTCTCACTCCAACCACAAAGCGTGCGCAGCACGAGTCTTGGCACAGCAGAACACTTCCCTTGGCATACCCTTTGCAGCCTCACTCCAAACGGGGCTCTCCGCTTCATCCATCCCCTGACTCCATACTAGCACCAACAGGCTGCTGAAGCGTTTCGCAGAAAACACCAAGGAACCTGTTTCTCACTCCAACCACAAAGCGTGCGCAGCACGAGTCTTGGCACAGCAGAACACTTCCCTTGGCATGCCCTTTGCAGCCTCACTCCAAACGGGGCTCTCCGCTTCATCCATCCCCTGACTCCATACTAGCACCAACGGCCTGCTAAAGCGTTTCGCAGAAAACACCAAGGAACCTGTTTCTCACTCCAACCACAAAGCGTGCGCAGGACGAGTCTTGGCACAGCAGAACACTTCACTTGGCATGCGCTTTGCAGCCTCACTCCAAACGGGGCTCTCCGCTTCATCCATCCCCTGACTCCATACTAGCACCAACGGGCTCCTAAAGCGTTTCGCAGAAAGCACCAAGGAACCTGTTTCTCACTCCAACCACAAAGCGTGCGCAGCACGAGTCTTGGCACAGCAGAACACTTCCCTTGGCATGCCCTTTGCAGCCTCACTCCAAACGGGGCTCTCCGCTTCATCCATCCCCTAATTCCATACTGGCACCAACAGGCTCCTAAAGCGTTTCGCAGAAAGCACCAAAGAACCTGTTTCTCACTCCAACCACAAAGCGTGCGCAGCACGAGTCTTGGCACAGCAGAACACTTCCCTTGGCATACCCTTTGCAGCCTCACTCCAAACGGGGCTCTCCGCTTCATCCATCCCCTGACTCCATACTAGCACCAACGGCCTGCTAAAGCGTTTCGCAGAAAACACCAAGGAACCTGTTTCTCACTCCAACCACAAAGCGTGCGCAGCACGAGTCTTGGCACAGCAGAACACTTCCCTTGGCATACCCTTTGCAGCCTCACTCCAAACGGGGCTCTCCGCTTCATCCATCCCCTGACTCCATACTAGCACCAACGGGCTGCTAAAGCGTTTCGCAGAAAACACCAAGGAACCTGTTTCTAACTCCAACCACAAAGCGTGTGCAGCACGAGTCTTGGCACAGCAGAACACTTCCCTTGGCATGCCCTTTGCAGCCTCACTCCAAACGGGGCTCTCCGCTTCATCCATCCCCTGACTCCATACTAGCAACACCGGACTAATAAAGCGTTTCGCAGAAAGCACCAAAAAACCTGTTTCTCACTCCAACCACAAAGCGTGCGCAGCACGAGTCTTGGCACAGCAGAACACTTCCCTTGGCATGCCCTTTGCAGCCTCACTCCAAACGGGGCTCTCCGCTTCATCCATCCCCTGACTCCATACTAGCACCAACAGGCTCCTAAAGCGTTTCGCAGAAAACACCAAAGAACCTGTTTCTCACTCCAACCACAAAGCATGCGCAGCACGAGTCTTGGCACAGCAGAACACTTCCCTTGGCATGCCCTTTGCAGCCTCACTCCAAACGGGGCTCTCCGCTTCATCCATCCCCTGACTCCATACTAGCACCAACGCGCTGCTAAAGTGTTTCGCAGAAAACACCAAAGAACCTGTTTCTCACTCCAACCACAAAGCGTGCGCAGCACGAGTCTTGGCACAGCAGAACACTTCCCTTGGCATGCCCTTTGCAGCCTCACTCCAAACGGGGCTCTCCGCTTCATCCATTCCCTGACTCCATACTAGCACCAACGGGCTGCTAAAGCGTTTCGCAGAAAACACCAAGGAACCTGTTTCTCACTCCAACCACAAAGCGTGCGCAGCACGAGTCTTGGCACAGCAAAACACTTCCTTGGCATGCGCTTTGCAGCCTCACTCCAAACGGGGCTCTCCGCTTCATCCATCCCCTGACTCCATACTAGCACCAACGGGCTCCTAAAGCGTTTCGCAGAAAACACCAAAGAACCTGTTCTCACTCCAACCACAAAGCGTGCGCAGCACGAGTCTTGGCACAGCAGAACACTTCCCTTGGCATACCCTTTGCAGCCTCACTCCAAAACGGGGCTCTCCGCTTCATCCATCCCCTGACTCCATACTAGCACCAACAGGCTCCTAAAGCGTTTCGCAGAAAGCACCAAAGAACCTGTTTCTCACTCCAACCACAAAGCGTGCGCAGCACGAGTCTTGGCACAGCAGAACACTTCCCTTGGCATACCCTTTGCAGCCTCACTCCAAACGGGGCTCTCCGCTTCATCCATCCCCTGACTCCATACTAGCACCAACAGGCTGCTGAAGCGTTTCGCAGAAAACACCAAGGAACCTGTTTCTCACTCCAACCACAAAGCGTGCGCAGCACGAGTCTTGGCACAGCAGAACACTTCCCTTGGCATGCCCTTTGCAGCCTCACTCCAAACGGGGCTCTCCGCTTCATCCATCCCCTGACTCCATACTAGCACCAACGGCCTGCTAAAGCGTTTCGCAGAAAACACCAAGGAACCTGTTTCTCACTCCAACCACAAAGCGTGCGCAGCACGAGTCTTGGCACAGCAGAACACTTCCCTTGGCATGCCCTTTGCAGCCTCACTCCAAACAGGGCTCTCCGCTTCATCCATCCCCTAACTCCATACTAGCACCAACAGGCTCCTAAAGCGTTTCGCAGAAAGCACCAAAGAACCTGTTTCTCACTCCAACCACAAAGCGTGCGCAGCACGAGTCTTGGCACAGCAGAACACTTCTCTTGGCATACCCTTTGCAGCCTCACTCCAAACGGGGCTCTCCGCTTCATCCATCCCCTAATTCCATACTAGCACCAACGTGCTGCTAAAGCGTTTCGCAGAAAACACCAAAGAACCTGTTTCTCACTCCAACCACAAAGCGTGCGCAGCACGAGTCTTGGCACAGCAGAACACTTCCCTTGGCATGCCCTTTGCAGCCTCACTCCAAACGGGGCTCTCCGCTTCATCCATCCCCTGACTCCATACTAGCACCAACGGCCTGCTAAAGCGTTTCGCAGAAAACACCAAAGAACCTGTTTCTCACTCCAACCACAAAGCATGCGCAGCACGAGTCTTGGCACAGCAGAACACTTCCCTTGGCATGCCCTTTGCAGCCTCACTCCAAACGGGGCTCTCCTCTTCATCCATCCCCTAATTCCATACTGGCATCAACGGGCTGCTAAAGCGTTTCGCAGAAAACACCAAAGAACCTGTTTCTCACTCCAACCACAAAGCGTGCGCAGCACGAGTCTTGGCACAGCAGAACACTTCCCTTGGCATGCCCTTTGCAGCCTCACTCCAAACGGGGCTCTCCTCTTCATCCATCCCCTAATTCCATACTGGCACCAACGGGCTGCTAAAGCGTTTCGCAGAAAACACCAAAGAACCTGTTTCTCACTCCAACCACAAAGCGTGCGCAGCACGAGTCTTGGCACAGCAGAACACTTCCCTTGGCATGCCCTTTGCAGCCTCACTCCAAACGGGGCTCTCCGCTTCATCCATCCCCTGACTCCATACTAGCACCAACAGGCTCCTAAAGTGTTTCGCAGAAAGCACCAAAGAACCTGTTTCTCACTCCAACCACAAAGCGTGCGCAGCACGAGTCTTGGCACAGCAGAACACTTCCCTTGGCATGCCCTTTGCAGCCTCACTCCAAACGGGGCTCTCCGCTTCATCCATCCCCTGACTCCATACTAGCACCACCGGACTAATAAAGCGTTTCGCAGAAAGCACCAAAAAACCTGTTTCTCACTCCAACCACAAAGCGTGCGCAGCACGAGTCTTGGCACAGCAGAACACTTCCCTTGGCATGCCCTTTGCAGCCTCACTCCAAACGGGGCTCTCCGCTTCATCCATCCCCTGACTCCATACTAGCACCAACAGGCTCCTAAAGCGTTTCGCAGAAAACACCAAAGAACCTGTTTCTCACTCCAACCACAAAGCATGCGCAGCACGAGTCTTGGCACAGCAGAACACTTCCCTTGGCATGCCCTTTGCAGCCTCACTCCAAACGGGGCTCTCCGCTTCATCCATCCCCTGACTCCATACTAGCACCAACGCGCTGCTAAAGTGTTTCGCAGAAAACACCAAAGAACCTGTTTCTCACTCCAACCACAAAGCGTGCGCAGCACGAGTCTTGGCACAGCAGAACACTTCCCTTGGCATGCCCTTTGCAGCCTCACTCCAAACGGGGCTCTCCGCTTCATCCATTCCCTGA
>NW_028289926.1:0-108277 GCF_059628265.1 Tinamus guttatus | reverse complement strand
ACTCCGCCCCATTTACCTCCCTCAGCCCCCCCTATTTACCTACCCCCCAGTCCCCCACATCCCCTCCCCTATTTACCCCCCCCCTATTTACCCCCCCAACCCCCCTATTTACCCCCTCTATTTACCCCCAGCCCCTCCATTTGCCCACCCCGTTTCCGGTACCGTTGTAGTCGTGTCCCGGGTAGATGAGGCAACTTCCGGGCAGGCTGAAGATCCGCTCGTTGCACGGAGCGGTACAGGGTGCGCGCGCAGCCTGTCGGGGGGTGGAGGGGAGCGGGTTACCATGGCGACGGCGGCGGCACGCCCTCCGTTACCGCGGCGAGACTCGCGCGGCCCCCGCCCCCTTGGAGACTCCCCCCCGCCCGCGTTGCGTGGAGACCGCGCGGGCCCCGCCCCCCTTGGAGACTCCCCCCTCCCGCCCCCGTTGCTAGGGCGAGCCCCTCCGCCCCGCCCCCCCGCGCTGTTGCCATGGTAACGCACCCAGCGTGAAGCGCCGGGGGGGGGGGCGTCGCCATGGAGACGGGCGGGCGGGGCCGCTCCCAGCGCACTCTATGGTTCCCGCCGACACCCCCGGGTCCTCCCAGGGCCCTCCGCGGTCCTCCCGGCACCCGCCATGGTCCTCCCGACACCCACGGGGTCCTCCCGACACCTTCATGGTCCTCCCGACACCCACGGGGTCCTTCCAACACCCTTGGGGTCCTCCCGACACCGTCAGGGTCCTCCTGACACCTTCAGGGTCCTCCTGACACCCTTACGGTCTTCCAACACCCACAGGGTCCTCCTAACACACTCATAGTCCTCCTGACACCCTTAGGGTCCTCCCAACAGCATCAAGGTCCTCCCAACAACGTCAGGGTCTTCCCAACACCCTCATGGTCCTCCCGACACCCTCACGGTCCTCCTGACACCCTTAGGGTCCTCCCGACAGCCACAGGGTCCTCCCAACACCCAGAGGGTCCTCCTAACACCATCAGGGTCCTCCCAACACCGTCAGAGTCCTCCTGACACCCTTGGGGTCCTCCCAACACCCCCTGGTCCTCCCAACACCCACAGGGTCCTCCTAACACTGTCAGGGTCCTCCCAACACCCTCACAGTCCTCCCAACAGCGTCAGGGTCCTCCCAACACCCTTGGGGCGCTCCTAACACCCTCAGGGTCTTCCTAACATTGTCAGGGTCTTCCCAACATCCTCGTGGTCCTCCCAACACCCTCATGGTCCTCCTGACACCCTTGGGGTCCTCCCAACACTGTCAGGGTCCTCCCAACACCCTCATGGTCCTCCCAACACCCTTAGGGTCCTTCTAAAGCCATCAGGGTCCTCCCAACACCCTCACGGTCCTCCTAACACCTTCATGGTCCTCCTAGAACCCTCAGGGTCCTCCCAACACCATCAGGATCCTCCCAACACCCTTAGGGTCCTCCCAACACCCACAGGGCCCTCCTAACACCCTTAGGGTCCTCCTAACACCCTTACGGTCTTCCAACACCCTTAGGGTCCTCCCAACACCATCAGGGTCCTCCCAACACCCAGAGGGTCCTCCTGACATTCTTGGGGTCCTCCCAACACCCTCATAATCCTCCCGACACCCTCATGGTCCTCCTAACACCATCAAGGTCCTCCTAACACCCTCGGGGTCCGCCCAACACTGTCAGGGTCCTCCCAACACCCTCACGGTCTTCCCAACACCCTCAGGGTCCTCCCAACACCATCAAGGTCCTCCCAACAGCGTCAGGGTCTTCCCAACACCATCAGGGTCCTCCCAACACCCTTGGGGCGCTCCTAACATTGTCAGGGTCCTCCCAACACCCTTGGGGTCCTCCCAACACCCTTGGGGTCCTCCCAACACCCGCCTGGTACTCCCAACAGTGTCAGGGTCCTCCCAACACCCTCATGGTCCTCCCGACACCCCCCTGGTCCTCCCAACACCCTCGGGGTCCTCCCAACACCCCCCTGGTCCTCCCACCACCCCCAGGGACCCCCCAACACCCCCATACTCCTCCCAACACCCCCGGGTCCTCCCGTCAGGCGCACTGCCCTGCTGGAAGTCGGTGCGGCCGCAGCCGCGGATGAGCAGAGCGTCGCCCGTGAAGGCCATAGAGGCGTCGTCCAGCACCAGGGTGACGCAGCCGGGGGTGTGACCGGGGCTGGCCCGGACCTCCAGCTCCTGCCGAGGACACCGGGCGTCCGGGTGTTGCTCCCCGGTGTCCGGGTGTTGCTCCCCAATGGACCCAAGGGTCCAGGTGTTACTTCCCCAATGGGCCCGGGTGTCCGGGTGTTGCTCCCCAATGGGCCCGGGTGTCCGGGTGTTACTTCCCCCATGGGCCCAGGTGTCCGGGTGTTGCTCCCCAAGGGACCCGGGTGTCCAGGTGTTGCTCCCCAATGGGCCCAAGTGTCCAGGTGTTACTTCCCCAATGGGCCCGGGTGTCCGGGTGTTGCTCCCCAATGGGCCCAAGTGTCCGGGTGTTGCTCCCCAATGGGCCCAAATGTCCGGGTGTTACTTCCCCAATAGGCCCGGGTGTCCGGGTGTTGCTCCCCAATGGGCCCAAGTGTCCGGGTGTTGCTCCCCAATGGGCCCAAGTGTCCGGGTGTTACTTCCCCAATGGGCCCAGGCGTCCGGGTGTTGCTCCCCGGTGTCCGGGTGTGACTCCCCAATGGGCCCAGGTGTCCGGGTGTCTCCATCCCCCAATGGGCCCAGGCGTCCAGGTGTTGCTCCCCGGTGTCCGGGTGTTGCTCCCCAATGGGCCCAAGTGTCCGGGTGTTACTTCCCCAATGGGCCCGGGTGTCCGGGTGTTACTCCCTGGTGTCCGGGTGTTACTTCCCCAATGGGCCCAGGCGTCCGGGTGTTACTCCCTGGTGTCCGGGTGTTACTTCCCCAATGGGCCCAGGCGTCCGGGTGTCTCCATCCCCCAATGGGCCCGGGTGTCCGGGTGTTGCTCGCCGGTGTCCGTGTGTGACTCCCCAGTGGGCCCAGGCGTCCGGGTGTCTCCCCTTTAAAGGGGCCCGGGCGTCCGGGTGTTACTTCCCCAAGGGGCCCGCGCGTCCGCCTGTTCCCCGCACTCACGAAGGCCCCGAACCGCAGCCGGTCCCCGTCGT
Organism: Tinamus guttatus; assembly: GCF_059628265.1. Classification (NCBI taxonomy): domain Eukaryota; kingdom Metazoa; phylum Chordata; class Aves; order Tinamiformes; family Tinamidae; genus Tinamus; species Tinamus guttatus. Next base: position 105,184 of record NW_028289926.1, on the reverse strand, counting down.
GCAACAGGCGGTCGGCCCGGGCGCCGCTGGCGGCCGAGATGGCGCTGGCACAACCGGGCAGGGCCGCGCGCAGGGCGCCTGTTCCCGTCACGTGGTCGGCGTGGACGTGGGTGTTCACTGCAAGGGGGGTGGTTACCGGTTGTACCGCACAGCCGACCCCCCGCAACAACCGCCGCGGGGCTCCCCGTGCGCAGAAAGGGCCCAGGCGTCCGGGTGTCTCCCCATCCACAAAAGGCCCCAGTGTCCGGGTGTTCCTAGAAGGGCCCTGGCGTCCGGGTGTTCCCTCAATGGTCCCTGACCTCCGGGTGTCCCCCATCCCCTAATGGGCCCCCGTGTCTGCCTGTTCTCAGAGGAGCCCTGGTGTCCGGGTGTCCCCCAATGGGTCCAGGTGTCCGGGTGTTCCCAGAAGCCCCCAGCGTCCGCCTGTTGCCAGAGGGGCCCTGGTGTCCGGGTGTCACCCCAAATGGGTCCAGGTGTCTGGGTGTTCCCCCATCCTCCAATGGGCCCTGGTGTCCGGGTGTTCCCAGAGGAGACCCAGCGTCTGCCTGTTCCCCCAGTGGGCCCAGGTGTCCGCCTGTTCCCGGAGGACCCCGTGTCCGCCTGTTGCCAGAGGCGCCCTGGTGTCCGGGTGTCTCCCCATCCTCCAATGGGCCCAGGTGTTCGGGTGTTCCTAGAAGGGCCCTGGCGTCCGGGTGTTCCCCAACAGGCCCCGGTGTCCGGGTGTCACCCTAAATGGGCCCAGGTGTCCGGGTGTTCCCAGAAGGGCCCTGGCGTCCGGGTGTCCCCCCCATCCCCCAATGGGCCCCAGCGTCCGCCTGTTCCCGGAGGCCCCCCCATGTCCGCCTGTTGCCAGAGGGGTCCGGGTGTCCCCCTAACCCCCAATGGGCCCTGGCGTCCGGGTGTCCCTAGAAGGGCCCTGGCGTCCGGGTGTTCCCCCAAGGGCCCCGGCGTCCGCCTGTTCCCGGAACCCCCCGGCGTCCGCCTGTTGCCGCCGCACCCACGTAGCGGGGCCGCAGCCCCAGCTCCCGCAACAGCCGCTCGTCCCGCGGCGCCGTCTCCAACACGGGGTCGATGACGACGGCGTCGCCGCTTGTTGCGTCCGCCAGGAGGTAGGTGAAGGTGCAAGAGCGGGACTCGAAGAGCTGGGAAAGGGGCCCAGGAGTCCGGGAAGGGGCCCAGGAATCCGGGAAGGGCCCAGGAGTCCGGGAAGGGGCCCAGGAGTCCGGGAAGGGCCCAGGAATCCGGGAAGGGGCCCAGGCGTCCGGGAAGGGGCCCAGGAATCCGGGAAGGGCCCAGGAATCCGGGAAGGGCCCAGGAGTCCGGGAAGGGGCCCAGGAGTCCGGGAAGGGGCCCAGGAGTCCGGGAAGGGGCCCAGGCGTCCGGGAAGGGGCCAGGAATCCGGGAAGGGGCCCAGGAGTCCGGGAAGGGGCCCAGGAGTCCGGGAAGGGCCCAGGAGTCCGGGAAGGGGCCGGGAATCCGGGAAGGGGCCCAGGAGTCCGGGAAGGGCCCAGGAATCCCGGGAAGGGCCCAGGAATCCGGGAAGGGGCCCAGGAGTCCGGGAAGGGGCCCAGGAGTCCGGGAAGGGGCCAGGAGTCCGGGAAAGGGCCCAGGAGTCCGGGAAAGGGCCCAGGAATCCGGGAAGGGGCCCAGGAATCTGGGAAGGGGCCCAGGAGTCCGGGAAAGGGCCCAGGAGTCCGGGAAGGGACCCAGGAGTCCGGGAAGGGGCCCAGGAATCCGGGAAGGGCCCAGGAGTCCGGGGAGGGCCCCGTCCCCCCCCGAGGGGCCCCGGCGTCCGGGCCCCGCCCCCCACCTGTCGCAGCAGGAGGCTCCGCCCCGTCCCGTAGCCCCGCGCGGCCCCCAGCGCCCGCAGCCCCCACATGACGATGGCGCCGCCGCCGCCGCTGCGGCCCCTTTAAGAGCCCCCCCCCTCCCGGCGGCCGCTTAAAGCGGCGACGCCTCCCTGGGCGGGGCCCCTCGGCGCCCATTGGCGCCGCCCGGCGCGGCCGCTTTAAGGGCGGGAGCTTCTTAAAGCGGCGACGCCCCCGCGCGGCGGGGCCCGCTGGGGCGGCCCCTTTAAGGATTCAAACGGGGGCGGGGCGAGGGGAACCCGCGGCCCTGATTGGCCGCGCGCGGCGCTTCCGCGTTCCCTTCCCGCGTGCGGAGCCGACGGCCTTAAAGGGGCCGCGCCCCCGTAGCGGGGCGGGGGCCCAGGAGTCCGGGAAGGGGCCCAGGCGTCCGGGAAGGGGCCCAGGAGTCCGGGAAGGGCCCAGGAGTCCGGGAAGGGGCCAGGAGTCCGGGAAGGTCCCAACTCTCCTTCCTCTTTCTGGGGGTGCCCGGACGCCTGGGCCCCTTCCCGGACGCCGGGGCCCCTTTGGGGATCGGATCCAAAAGGCCAAAACCGCTTTTAATCCACACGGAAACAGCCCGAAACGCAGGGTGTGGTGGGGGGTTGGTCGCGGTGACGCCGCCGGGTGACACCAGGTGACGGCGCCGGGTGACACCGGGTGACGCCGCCGGGTGATGCCGGGTGACACGAGGTGACACTGCTGGGTGACACCAGGTGATGCCGGGTGACGGCACCGGGTGATCCTGGGTGACACCGGGTGACACTGCCGGGTGATGCCGGGTGACGCTGGGTGACAGCGCCAGGTGATACCGGGTCACACCATAGGGTGATGCTGGGTGACACCAGGTGACGCTGGGTGACACCAGGTGATGCCGCTGGGTGACACCGGGTGACGGCACCAGGTGATGCTGGGTGACAATGGGTGACACCAGGTGACACCGCCGGGTGATGCCGGGTGACGTCGCCGGGTGACACCGGCTGACACTGGGTGACGCTGCCAGGTGATGCCGGGTGATGCCGGGTGATCCTGGGTGACACCGGGTGACGGCGCCGGGTGACGCCGGGTGACGCGTCAGGCGCGGGGGACGACGGCGAACGGCTGCGGCGGCACCAGGCGGAGCCGCTGGCCGCAGAGCAGGACCCAGCGGGGCCGAACGAAGGAGAGAGACGGGTTGAGATCCAGGGTCTGCGGGGAGAGAGGGCCCAGGCGTCCGGGAAGGGCCCAGGAGTCCGGGAAGGGCCCAGGAATCCGGGAAGGGCCCAGGAATCCGGGAAGGGCCCAGGCGTCCGGGAAGGGCCCAGGAGTCCGGGAAGGGCCCAGGAGTCCGGGAAGGGGCCCAGGAATCCGGGAAGGGCCCAGGAGTCCGGGAAGGGCCCAGGAATCCGGGAAGGGCCCAGGCGTCCGGGAAGGGGCCCAGGAATCCGGGAAGGGGCCCAGGCGTCCGGGCGCCTCCCACCTCCTCGAAGGTCTCGTCCCAGTCCTGGGCTGTCACCACGTGCGTCACCTTCTCGCTCATGTAGGGAGCCACCGACCTGGAGGGGGGAGAAGGGGACAAGTGTGGGGGGGGTGCCCGGACGCCTGGGCCCCTTCCCAGATTCCCGGGCCCCTTCCCGGACTCCTGGGCCCCTTCCCGGACTCCTGGGCCCTTCCCAGATTCCTGGGCCCTTCCCAGATTCCTGGGCCCTTCTCGGACTCCTGGGCCCCTTCCCGGACACCTGGGCCCCTCGTACCCTCCGAACGCCGTCACGTAGCGGAGCAGGAGGCGCCGCTCCGGAGCGGCGAAATCTCCGTAGAAAAAGAAGGTTTTTCCCTCAAAAAAGTCTGGAAGGAGGAAAAAGAGACGGTCAAGGAGGGGCCCAGGCGTCCGGGAAGGGCCCAGGAATCCGGGAAGGGGCCCAGGAATCCGGGAAGGGGCCCAGGAATCCCGGGAAGGGCCCAGGAATCCGGGAAGGGCCCAGGAATCCCGGGAAGGGGCCCAGGAGTCCGGGAAGGGCCCAGGAATCCCGGGAAGGGCCCAGGCGTCCGGGCTCACCGGGCAGGGGGGGGATGGGCTCCTCCGTGTCCGTGTTCTCGTCCGTGGATCCTCCGTAGGGATCGTCGTCGGGGGGGGGCGGCGCCACCCTATGGGGGGGGAGGGGAGACGTGTTGAGGGGCCCCGGCGTCCGGGAAGGGCCCGGGAATCCGGGAAGGGGCCCAGGAGTCCGGGAAGGGGCCAGGAATTTGGGAAGGGCCCAGGAGTCCGGGAAGGGCCCAGGCGTCCGGGAAGGGCCCCAGGAGTCCGGGAAGGGCCCGGGAATCCGGGAAGGGGCCCAGGCGTCCGGGCCCCTCTCACCTCCTCAATTCGTCCTCGGTGTCCCCGGATTCATCCCCATCTGGATCTGCGGAAAGAGGGAAATGGGAAAGTGGGAGGGGGGTCCGGACGCCTGGGCCCCTTCCCGGATTCCTGGGCCCCTTCCCGGATTCCTGGGCCCTTCCCGGACTCCTGGCCCCTTCCCGGACTCCTGGGCCCTTCCCGGACTCCTGGGCCCCTTCCCGGACTCCTGGGCCCTTCCCGGATTCCCGGCCCCTTCCCGGATTCCTGGGCCCTTCCCGGACTCCTGGGCCCTTCCCGGATTCCCGGGCCCTTCCCGGGATTCCTGGGCCCCTTCCCGGACTCCTGGGCCCCTTCCCGGACTCCTGGCCCCTTCCCGGATTCCCGGCCCCTTCCCGGATTCCCGGCCCCTTCCCGGAATTCCCGGCCCCTTCCCGGACTCCTGGGCCCCTTCCCGGACTCCTGGGCCCTTCCCGGACTCCTGGGCCCCTCCCGGACTCCTGGGCCCTTCCCGGACTCCTGGGCCCTTCCCGGACTCCTGGGCCCTTTCCCAGATTCCTGGGCCCTTCCCGGATTCCCGGCCCCTTCCCGGATTCCTGGGCCCCTTCCCGGATTCCTGGGCCCTTCCCGGATTCCCGGCCCCTTCCCGGATTCCTGGGCCCTTCTCTGCTCCCTCCTACCGGGGGGGTCGTCGCCGTCGGAGCCGGGGGGGGTCCTGGGGGGCGGAGTCTGGGCGGGGCTCTGCAAAAGGGGGAGGGGTTGGGAAGGGCCCAGGCGTCCGGGCCCCTCCCCCCCGTGTTGGCTCCTCCCCCACCTTCTTGGCGCGCCGGGGGGGCGGGGCCTCCGCTGGCTCCTCCCCCCCGTCGCTGTCCGAGGGGGCGGAGCCGGATCCGTCCAACAGGTACCTGGGGGGGGGGGGGGTGGTTACCGTGGGGCCCCGCCCACCCGGGGGGCGTGTCCCTCCATAAGCCCCGCCCCCCCCACAGACCCCCTTCCAGTGGGCGTGGCCTCCGCCCCCCTCCTCCCACGTGGGCGTGTCCAGCCCCAAGCCCCACCCCCTGGAGGGGACCCCCTGCAAGAGCCCCGCCCCCTTATGGGCGTAACCGCCCCAAGCCCCGCCCCCCTTGCACAATGACCCCCAATGGGAATGTCCCACCAGGCCCCACCCCCAAAGGGGCGTGACCCCCCATAAGCTCCACCCCCATGGGAACCCCCCCATATTTCCCCAAGCCCCGCCCCCAATGGGCGTGCCCCCCCAAGCCCCACCCCCATGGGACCCCCCCGTTCCCCCAAGCCCCGCCCCCGGGTGGGCGTGTCCCCCCAAGCCCCGCCCCCATCACCCCCATGGGAACCCCCCCATGTTCCCCCCCATGGGTTCCCCCCCAAGCCCCGCCCCCAATGGGCGTGTCCCCAAGCCCCACCCCAATGGGACCCCCCGTTCCCCCCAAGCCCCGCCCCCCGGGTGGGCGTGTCCCCCCAAGCCCCGCCCCCATCACCCCATGGGAACCTCCCCCATGCGTTCCCCCCAAGCCCCACCCCCATGGGTTTCCCCCCAAGCCCCGCCCCCAATGGGCGTGTCCCCCCCCCAAGCCCCGCCCCCCTCACGGGCCGCAGGGCAGGCGCCGTCGCTGCTTCCGGCATTCCCAGATCCAGGCGGGAGCCACCAGGAGCCCCCCGGACGCCTGGGCCCGCGCGGCCTTGGGGGTGCCCGGGAAGGCGCAGCTGGAACGGGGGGAGCGTGGGCCGGACGCCGGGGCCCTTCCCGGATCCCTGGAGCCCTTCCCGGATCCCTGGAGCCCTTCCCGGATCCCTGGAGCCCTTCCCGGACTCCTGGGCCCCTTCCCGGAATCCTGGGCCCCTTCCCGGAATCCTGGGCCCTTCCCGGAATCCTGGATCCCTTCCCGGAATCCTGGAGCCCTTCCCGGAATCCTGGAGCCCTTCCGGATTCCTGGGCCCTTCCCGGAATCCTGGAGCCCTCCCCGGACGCCTGGGCCCCTTCCTGGATCTCCTGGATCCCTTCCCAGATCCCCGGATCCCTTTCCCATATTCCCGGCTCCCTTCCCGTCTCCCTGGATCCCTTTCCCGGATTCCCGGCTCCCTTCCCGGCTCCCATCCCGAATTCCCAGATCCCATCCCGGATCCCATCCCGTATTCCTGTCTCCATATTCCCATATTCCCGGTATTCCCGGTATTCCCGGTATCCCTACACCAGGTGGGTGCTGTCCGCTCCCCATTCCGGTCGGTACCGGATATTCCCAGCTCCCATCCCATATTCCCATATTCCCGTATTCCCGGATCCCATCCCATATTCCCGGATCCCATTCCCGGTTCCCATCCCATATTCCCATATTCCCATATTCCCGGTATTCCCGGTATTCCTACACCAGGTGGGTGCTGTCCGCTCCCCATTCCGGTCGGTACCGGATATTCCCAGCTCCCATCCCGTATTCCCGTATTCCCGTCTCCCATCCCGTATTCCCGTCTCCCATCCCGTATTCCCAGCTCCCATCCCGTATTCCCATATTCCCATATTCCCGTATTCCCGGTATTCCCGGTATTCCTACACCAGGTGGGTGCTGTCCGCTCCCCATTCCGGTCGGTACCGGATATTCCCGGTTCCCATCCCATATTCCCATATTCCCGTATTCCCATATCCCATCCCATATCCCATCCCGTATTCCCGGTATTCCCATATTCCCATATTCCCGGTATTCCCGGTATCCCTACACCAGGTGGGTGCTGTCCGCTCCCCATTCCGGTCGGTACTGGATATTCCCAGCTCCCATCCCGTATTCCCGGTATTCCCGGTATTCCCGGTATCCCTACACCAGGTGCGTGCTGTCCGCTCCCCATTCCGGTCGGTACCGGATATTCCCAGCTCCCATCCCGTATTCCCGGATCCCATCCCATATTCCCATATCCCATCCCGTATTCCCATATTCCCGGTATTCCCGGTATTCCCGGTATCCCTACACCAGGTGCGTGCTGTCCGCTCCCCATTCCGGTCGGTACCGGATATTCCCAGCTCCCATCCCATATTCCCGTCTCCCATCCCGTATTCCCGGATCCCATTCCCGGTTCCCATCCCGTATTCCCATATTCCCGGTATTCCCGGTATTCCCGGTATCCGTACACCAGGTGCGTGCTGTCCGCTCCCCATTCCGGTCGGTACCGGATATTCCCAGTTCCCATCCCATATTCCCATATTCCCGTATTCCCGGTATTCCCGGTATTCCCGGTATCCGTACACCAGGTGGGTGCTGTCCGCTCCCCATTCCGGTCGGTACCGGATATTCCCAGCTCCCATCCCGTATTCCCGTATCCCATTCCCGGTTCCCATCCCATATTCCCGTATTCCCGTCTCCCATATTCCCGTATTCCCGGTATTCCCGGTATCCCTACACCAGGTGCGTGCTGTCCGCTCCCCATTCCGGTCGGTACCGGATATTCCCAGCTCCCATCCCATATTCCCATATTCCCATATTCCCATATTCCCGGTATTCCCGGTATCCCTACACCAGGTGCGTGCTGTCCGCTCCCCATTCCGGTCGGTACCGGATATTCCCAGCTCCCATCCCATATTCCCATATTCCCGTATTCCCGGTATTCCCATATTCCCATATTCCCGGTATTCCCGGTATTCCCGGTATCCCTACACCAGGTGCGTGCTGTCCGCTCCCCATTCCGGTCGGTACCGGATATTCCCAGCTCCCATCCCGTATTCCCGGATCCCATTCCCGGTTCCCATCCCATATTCCCATATTCCCATATTCCCGGTATTCCCGGTATTCCCGGTATTCCTACACCAGGTGCGTGCTGTCCGCTCCCCATTCCGGGCGGTACCGGATATTCCCAGCTCCCATCCCGTATTCCCGGCTCCCATCCCGTATTCCCATATCCCATCCCGTATTCCCGTTTCCCATCCCGTATTCCCGGTATTCCCGGTATTCCTGGTATTCCTACACCAGGTGCGTGCTGTCCGCTCCCCATTCCGGGCGGTACCGGATATTCCCATATCCCATCCCGTATTCCCGGATCCCATCCCATATTCCCGTATTCCCGTCTCCCATATTCCCGTATTCCCGGTATTCCCGGTATTCCCGGTATCCCTACACCAGGTGGGTGCTGTCCGCTCCCCATTCCGGGCGGTACCGGATATTCCCATATCCCATCCCATATTCCCGTATTCCCGTATTCCCGGTATTCCCGGTATCCGTACACCAGGTGCGTGCTGTCCGCTCCCCATTCCGGTCGGTACCGGATATTCCCAGCTCCCATCCCATATTCCCATATTCCCATATCCCATCCCATATTCCCATATTCCCGTCTCCCATATTCCCATATTCCTGGTATTCCCATATTCCCGGTATTCCCGGTATTCCTACACCAGGTGGGTGCTGTCCGCTCCCCATTCCGGGCGGTACCGGATATTCCCAGCTCCCATCCCGTATTCCCGGATCCCATTCCCGGTTCCCATCCCATATTCCCGTCTCCCATCCCGTATTCCCATATTCCCGGTATTCCCGGTATTCCCGGTATCCCTACACCAGGTGCGTGCTGTCCGCTCCCCATTCCGGGCGGTACCGGATATTCCCAGCTCCCATCCCATATTCCCATATTCCCATATCCCATCCCATATTCCCATATTCCCGTCTCCCATATTCCCATATTCCTGGTATTCCCATATTCCCGGTATTCCAGGTATTCCTACACCAGGTGGGTGCTGTCCGCTCCCCATTCCGGGCGGTACCGGATATTCCCAGCTCCCATCCCGTATTCCCGGATCCCATTCCCGGTTCCCATCCCATATTCCCGTCTCCCATCCCGTATTCCCATATTCCCGGTATTCCCGGTATTCCCGGTATCCCTACACCAGGTGCGTGCTGTCCGCTCCCCATTCCGGTCGGTACCGGATATTCCCAGCTCCCATCCCATATTCCCATATTCCCATATCCCATCCCATATTCCCATATTCCCGTCTCCCATATTCCCATATTCCTGGTATTCCCATATTCCCGGTATTCCCGGTATTCCCGGTATTCCTACACCAGGTGGGTGCTGTCCGCTCCCCATTCCGGGCGGTACCGGATATTCCCAGCTCCCATCCCGTATTCCCGGATCCCATTCCCGGTTCCCATCCCATATTCCCGTCTCCCATCCCGTATTCCCATATTCCCGGTATTCCCGGTATTCCTACACCAGGTGCGTGCTGTCCGCTCCCCATTCCGGTCGGTACCGCGCTCCCAGCTCCAGAGCCGCCTCCCGGATTCGGCTCCGCTCCGGGTTCTGGAACCCGCTCAGGACCAGGACGACCCCGGCCAGGACCCCCCCCCGGCCGGGGCTGCCTGTTCCCGCTCCGCCTGTTCCCGCTCCGCCTGTTCCCGCTCCGCCTGTTGTCCCTCCTGCGCTTGTTGTTTTCATCCCTGCGGTTGTTTTCACCCCTGCGCTTGTTGTTTTCGTCCCCGTGGTTGTTGTTTTCGCCCCTGCGGTTGTTGTTTTTGCCCCCGCGGTTGTTGTTTTCGCCCCTGCGGTTGTTGTTTTCGCCCCCCCGGTTGTTGTTCTTGTCCCTGCGGTTGTTGTTGCTCCGGTTGTTGTCGCTGCAGTTGTTGGCGTCGGGGGTGTCACCCGCTTCCGTTTGGGACCCGCCGGGCTCTGGTGGGGGAAGGAATGAGAAAGGGGACCCCCCCGGACGCCTGGGCCCTTCCCGGATTCCTGGGCCCCTTCCCGGACTCCTGGGCCCCTTCCCGGATTCCTGGGCCCCTTCCCGGGATTCCTGGGCCCCTTCCCGGATTCCTGGGCCCCTTCCCGGACTCCTGGGCCCCTTCCCGGTTTCCTGGGCCCTTTCCCGGACTCCTGGGCCCCTTCCCGGATTCCTGGGCCCCTTCCCGGATTCCTGGGCCCTTTCCCGGACTCCTGGGCCCCTTCCCGGACTCCTGGGCCCCTTCCCGGATTCCTGGGCCCCTTCCCGGACGCCTGGGCCCCTTCCCGGACTCCTGGGCCCTTCCCGGATTCCTGGGCCCCTTCCCGGATTCCTGGGCCCCTTCCCGGATTCCTGGGCCCTTCCCGGATTCCTGGCCCCTTCCCAAATTCCTGGGCCCCTTCCCGGATTCCTGGGCCCCTTCCCGGACTCCTGGGCCCTTCCCGGATTCCTGGGCCCTTTCCCGGATTCCTGGCCCCTTCCCGGATTCCTGGGCCCCTTCCCGGATTCCTGGGCCCTTCCCGGACTCCTGGGCCCCTTCCCGGACTCCTGGGCCCCTTCCCGGATTCCCGGACCCACCTTCGCTTCCCGGTTGGATCCGGGGGTCTCTCCGGCTCCTCCCTGCAGAGCGGCCTGAGCGTAACTGGGAGCAGGAGCGTCCGGGGGGGAACCTGGGGGGAGAGAGGGGGTGAGAGAGGGGCCCAGGCGTCCGGGAAGGGCCCAGGAATCCGGGAAGGGGCCCAGGCGTCCGGGAAGGGCCCAGGAATCCGGGAAGGGGCCCAGGAGTCCGGGAAGGGGCCAGGAGTCCGGGAAGGGGCCCAGGCGTCCGGGAAGGGGCCAGGAGTCCGGGAAGGGGCCCAGGAGTCCGGGAAGGGGCCCAGGCGTCCGGGAAGGGCCCAGGAATCCGGGAAGGGGCCCAGGAGTCCGGGAAGGGCCCAGGAATCCCGGGAAGGGCCCAGGAATCCGGGAAGGGGCCAGGAATCCGGGAAGGGCCCAGGAATCCAGGAAAGGGACCAGGAGTCCGGGAAGGGGCCAGGAATCCGGGAAGGGCCCAGGAGTCCGGGAAGGGCCCAGGAATCCGGGAAGGGCCCAGGAGTCCGGGAAGGGGCCCAGGAGTCCGGGAAGGGCCCAGGCGTCCGGGAAGGGCCCAGGAGTCCGGGAAGGGCCCAGGAATCTGGGAGGGGCCCAGGAATCCGGGAAGGGGCCCAGGAGTCCGGGAAGGGCCCAGGAATCCGGGAAGGGCCCAGGCGTCCGGGAAGGGCCCAGGAATCCGGGAAGGGGCCCAGGAATCCGGGAAGGGGCCCAGGCGTCCGGGAAGGGGCCCAGGCGTCCGGGAAGGGCCCAGGAGTCCGGGAAGGGCCCAGGAATCCCGGGAAGGGGCCCAGGAATCCGGGAAGGGGCCCAGGAATCCGGGAAGGGCCCAGGAATCCGGGAAGGGGCCCCGGCGTCCGGGAAGGGCCCAGGAGTCCGGGAAGGGCCCAGGAATCCGGGAAGGGGCCCAGGCGTCCGGGAAGGGCCCAGGAGTCCGGGAAGGGCCCAGGAATCCGGGAAGGGGCCCAGGAATCCGGGAAGGGCCCAGGAGTCCGGGAAGGGCCCAGGAATCCGGGAAGGGGCCCAGGCGTCCGGGAAGGGCCCAGGAGTCCGGGAAGGGGCCCAGGAATCCGGGAAGGGGCCCAGGAATCCGGGAAGGGCCCAGGAATCCGGGAAGGGGCCCCGGCGTCCGGGCGCACCCGCGGGGGGGCCGCCCGCTCCTCTCCGGTAGAAAAGCGCTCCCGGTTTCCGGTCGTCTCCGTCGTCCTGGCGGAGCCGGAAGGGGCCCAGACGGGTCACCTGGGGGGGGGGGACACGGGGGGGGTCAGGGGACATTGGGGACAATGGGGACGTTGGGGACATTGGGGGGGGTCGGGAGATGTTGGGGACATTGGGGACATTGGGGGGGTCTAGGGACATTCGGGACGTTGGGGACATTGGGGGGTCAGGGGCATTGGGGACATTGGGGGGACATTGGGAGGTTGGGGGGACATTGGGGACGTTGGGGACATTGGGGGGGTCGGGAGATGTTGGGGACATTGGGGACAATTGGGACATTGGGGGGGATGTTGGGGACATTGGGGGGTCAGGGGACATTGGGGACATTGGGGAACACTGGGGGGACGTTGGGGACACTGGGGACATTGGGGACGTTGAGGACATTGGGGGGAACATTGGGGACATTGGGGACACTGGGGGGACATTGATGACATTGGGGGATATTGGTGACACTGGGGGTGACCTTGGGGACATTGGGGGGACGTTGGGGGGACATTGGGGACACTGGGGACATTGGGGGGACATTGGGGACATTGGGGACATTGGGGACATTGGGGACGTTGGTGACACTGGGGGGGACATTGGGGACATTGGAGACATTGGTGACCCTAGGGGTGATACTGGGGTGACACTGGGGACATTGGGGACACTGGGGTCACATTGGGGTGACATTGGGGACACGGGTGACATTGGGGACATTGGGGACATTGGTGACACTGGGGGGGACATTGGGGACACTGGGGTCACATTGGGGTGACACTGGGGTGACACTGGAGACATTGGGGACACTGGGGTCACATTGGGGTGACATTGGGGACATTGGTGACATTGGTGACCCTAGGGGGGACATTGGTGACACTGGGGTCACATTGGGGTGACATTGGGGACACGGGTGACATTGGTGACATTGGTGACCGTAGGGGGGACATTGGGGTGACACTGGGGACATTGGGGACACTGGGGTCACACTGGGGTGACATTGGGGACACGGGTGACATTGGGGACATTGGGGACATTGGTGACACTGGGGTGACATTGAGGACATTGGGGGGAACATTGGGGACATTGGGGACACTGGGGGGACATTGATGACATTGGGGGACATTGGTGACACTGGGGGTGACATTGGGGACATTGGGGGGACGTTGGGGACATTGGGGTGACATTGGGGACATTGGTGACACTGGGGACATTGGGGACACTGGGGTCACATTGGGGTCACATTGGGGTGACATTGGGGACACTGGGGGTGACATTGGGGTGCCATTGGGGTGACATTGGGGTGACATTGGGGTGACATTGGTGACATTGGGGACACTGGGGTCACATTGGGGTGACACTGGGGTCACATTGGGGACACTGGGGTGCCATTGGGGACGTTGTGGGCGGGTCTCACCGGTGGCTCCTCCTCCTCCTCGTTGTCGTCGTCGGGGGGGGAGAAGAAGCGGATGAAGGAGAGGCCGAAGGGGCGGCCCTGGGGGGGGAGAGGGGGGTGAAGGGCCCCGGCGTCCGGGGAGCTCCCCATAGGGGAGCCCCTATAGGGACCTGTCCATAGGGGACCCACCTATAGGGGACCTGTCCATAGGGGACCTCCCCATAGGGTACCTGTCCATAGGGGACCTGTCCATAGGGGACCTGTCTATAGGATCAGCTATAGGTACCTCCCCATAGGAGACCCCCCTATAGGGGACCTGTCTATAGGGGACCTGTCTATAGGGGACCCAGCTATAGGGGACCTGTCCATAGGGGACCTCCCCATAGGGGACCCCCTATAGGGACCTGTCCATAGGGGACCTGTCCATAGGGTTGTCTATAGGATCAGCTATAGGTACCTCCCCATAGGAGACCCCCCTATAGGAGACCTGTCTATAGAGGACCTGTCTATAGGGGACCCAGCTATAGGGGACCCAGCTATAGGGGACTTGTCTATAGGGTACCTGTCTATAAGGGACCTGTCCATAGGGGACCTGCCCATAGGGACCTCCCCATAGGGCACTCCCCTATAGGGACCTGTCTATAGGGGACCTGTCCATAGGGTACCCCGCTATAGGGGACCTGTCTATAGGGGAGCTGTCTATAAGGGACCTGTCCATAGGGTACCTGTCCATAGAGAATCTGTCTATAGGGCTGCCTATAGGATCAGCTATAGGTACCTCCCCATAGGGCACCCACCTATAGGGCAGCCGCCTATAGGGTACCCGCCTATAGGGCACCTGTCTATAGGGGACCTGTCTATAGGGGACCCAGCTATAGGGGACCTGTCCATAGGGTTGCCTATAGGATCAGCTATAGGTACCTCCCCATAGGGCAGCCGCCTATAGGGTACCCGCCTATAGGGCACCTGTCTATAGGGGACCTGTCCATAGGGCCCCTTTCTATAGGTTTTTTCCCTACCTGTACCTGTCCCTAGGGTACCTGTCCATAGGAAATCTGTCTATAGGGTTGCCTATAGGATCAGCTATAAGTACCTGTCCATAGGGCACCCGCCTATAACCGTCTATAGGTTATTTCTCCATAAGGTCCTTATCCATATGTACTTGTGTATAGGGTTGGCTATAGGGTATTTTTCTATAGGTACTTGCCCATAGGATCCCTATCTATCTATACCGGCCCATAGGGTATTTCTCTATAGGGCGTTTCTCTATAGATACCTGTCCATAGGACTGTCTATAGGGTATTTTCCTATAGGTACCTGTCCATAGGGTATTTATTCCTCTATAGGGTATTCCCCTATCTATACATACCTGTCCATAGGGTTGTCTATAGGATCCCTATATGTACCTGTCCATAGGATTGTCTATAGGGTATTCTCCTATAGATCCCCTATCCATACATACCTGTCCATAGGGTATCTATAGGATCCTATCCATACCTGTCCATAGGGTTGTCTATAGGCTCCCTATCTATAGGTACCTGTCCATAGGGTATATATTCCCCTATAGGATCCTATCTGTACCTGTCCATAGGGTATCTATAGGGTCACTATAGGTACCTGTCCATAGGGTATCTATAGGGTCCCTATCCATACATACCTGTCCATAGGGTATCTATAGGGTATTCCCTATAGGATCCTATAGGTACCTGTCCATAGGGTTGTCTATAGGGTCCCTATAGGTACCTCTCCATAGGATATACATTCCCCTATAGGATCCTATAGGTACCTGTCCATAAGGTATCTATAGGGTTCATATCTATAGGTACCTGCCCATAGGGTATCTATAGGTCCCTATAGGTACCTGTCCATAGGGTATATTTTCCCCTATAGGATCCTATAGGTACCTGTCCATAGGGTTGTCTATAGGGTTCCTATAGGTACCTGCCCATAGGGTATCTATAGGCTCTCTCTATACGTACCTGTCCATAGGGTTGTCTATAGGGTCCATATCTATAGGTACCTGTCCATAGGATATCTATAGGTGCCTATACATACCTGTCCATAGGGTTGTCTATAGGGTCCCTATAGGTACCTGTCTATAGGGTTGTCTATAGGGTATTCCCCTATACGTACCTGTCCATAGGGTATCTATAGGTCCCTATAGGTACCTGTCCATAGGGTATCTATAGGGTCCAGGTCCATATCTATAGGTACCTGTCCATAGGGTATCTATAGTTCCCTATAGGTACCTGTCCATAGGGCTGTCTATAGGGTTCCTATACGTACCTGTCCATAGGGTTGCCTATAGGGTCCATATCTATAGGTACCTGTCTATAGGGTATCTATAGGTCTCTATAGGTACCTGCCCATAGGGTATTCCCTATAGGATCCTATAGGTACCTGTCCATAGGGTTGTCTATAGGGTTCCTATAGCTACCTGTCCATAGGGTATCTATAGGGTCCCGTACCTGTCCATAGGGTATCTATAGGTCCCTATAGGTACCTGTCCATAGGGTATCTATTCCCCTATAGGGTTCCTATAGGTACCTGTCCATAGGTATCTATAGGGTCCATATCTATAGGTACCTGTCCATAGGGTATCTATAGGTCCCTATAGGTCCCTGTCCATAGGGTATACATTCCCCTATAGGTCCCTATAGGTACCTGTCCATAGGGTATCTACACGGTCCATATCTATAGGTACCTGTCCATAGGGTATCTATAGGGTCCCGTACCTGTCCATAGGGTATCTATAGGTCCCTATAGGTACCTGTCCATAGGGTATATATTCCCCTACAGGGTTCCTATAGGTACCTGTCCATAGGATATCTATAGGGTATTCCCTATAGGATCCTACAGGTACCTGTCCATAGGGCTGTCTATAGGGTCCATATCTATAGGTACCTGTCCATAGAGTATATATTCCCCTATAGGATCCTATAGGTACCTGTCCATAGGGTATCTATAGGGTATTCCCTATAGGTACCTGTCCATAAGGTTGTCTATAGGGTCCATATCTATAGGTACCTGTCCATAGGGTATCTATAGGGTATTCCCTATAGGTCCCTATAGGTACCTGTCCATAGGGTATCTATAGGGTATCTATAGGTCCCTATAGGTACCTGTCCGTAGGGTATATATTCCCCTATAGGATCCTATAGGTACCTGTCAATAGGGTATCTATAGGGTATTCCCTATAGGTCCCTATAGGTACCTGTCCATAGGGTCCCGTACCTGTCCATAGGGTATCTATAGGTCCCTATAGGTACCTGTCCATAGGGTATCTATAGGATCCTATAGGTACCTGTCCATAGGGTATCCATAGGGTATCTATAGGTCCCTATAGGTACCTGTCCATACGGTTGTCTATAGGGTCCATATCTATAGGTACCTGTCCATAGGGTATCTATAGAGTATTCCCTATAGGTCCCTATAGGTACCTGTCCATAGGGTATCTATAGGGTCCCGTACCTGTCCATAGGGTATCTATAGGTCCCTATAGGTACCTGTCCATAGGGTATATATTCCCCTATAGGGTTCCTATAGGTACCTGTCCATAGGGTATCTATAGGGTATTCCCTATAGAATCCCTATAGGTACCTGTCCATAGAGTATACATTCCCCTATAGGGTCCCTATAGGTACCTGTCCATAGGGTATCTATAGGTCTCTATAGGTACTGTCCATAGGGTATATATTCTCCTATAGGTACCTGTCCATAGGGTATCTATAGGGTCCATATCTATAGGTACCTGTCCATAGGGTATCTATAGGGTATTCCCTATAGGCTCCTATAGGTACCTGTCTATAGGCTATCTATAGGTCCCTATAGGTACCTGTCCATAGGGTATTCCCCTATAGATCCCTATCCATACATACCTGTCCATAGGGTATCTATAGGCTCCTATAGGTACCTGTCCATAGGGTATCTATAGGGTCCATATCTATAGGTACCTGTCCATAGGGTATCTATTCCCCTATAGATCCCTATCCATACATACCTGTCCATAGGGTATCTATAGGGTATTCCCTATAGGATCCTATAGGTACCTGTCCATAGGGTATCTATAGGTTTCCTATCTATAGGTACCTGTCCATAGGGTATCTATAGGGTATTCCCTATAGATACCTGTCCATAGGGTATCTATTCCCCTATAGATCCCTATCCATACATACCTGTCCATAGGGTATATATTCTCCTATAGGATCCTATAGGTACCTGTCCATAGGGTATCTATAGGGTATGTATAGGTACCTGTCCATAGGGTATCTATGGGGTATCTATAGGTACCTGTCCATAGGATATCTATAGGGTATCTATAGGTACCTGTCCATAGGGTATCTATAGGATCCTATAGGTACCTGTCCATAGGGTATCTATTCCCCTATAGGGTTCCTATAGGTCCCTGTCCATAGGGTATCTATAGGGTATCTATAGGTACCTGTCCATAGGGTATCTATAGGGTATCTATGGGGTATCTATAGGTACCTGTCCATAGGATATCTATAGGGTATCTATAGGTACCTGTCCATAGGGTATCTATAGGATCCTATAGGTACCTGTCCATAGGGTATCTATTCCCCTATAGGGTTCCTATAGGTACCTGTCCATAGGGTATCTATAGGGTATTCCCTATAGGGTCCCTATAGGTACCTGTCCATAGGGTATCTATCTATAGGGTATTCCCTATAGGTCCCTATAGGTACCTGTCCATAGGGTATCTATAGGGTCCATATCTATAGGTACCTGTCCATAGGGTATCTATAGGGTATCTATAGGCTCCTATAGGTACCTGTCCATAGGATATCTATAGGGTCCCTATAGCTACCTGTCCATAGGGTATCTATAGGTTTCCTATCTATAGGTACCTGTCCATAGGGTATCTATAGGCTCCTATAGGTACCTGTCCATAGGGTATCTATTCCCCTATAGATCCCTATCCATACATACCTGTCCATAGGGTATCTATAGGGTATCTATAGCTCTCTATAGGTACCTGTCCATAGGGTATCTATAGGGTATCTATAGGGCATTCCCTATAGCTACCTGTCCATAGGGTATCTATAGGGTTCCTATAGCTACCTGTCCATAGGGTATCTATAGGATATCTATAGGCTCCTATAGGTACCTGTCCATAGGGTATCTACAGGGTATCTATAGGGTCCCTATCCATACGTACCTGTCCATAGGGCTGGCTGCAGACGACCTTGACCCGGTCCCAGGGCCGGGCGCCCGCGGGGGGGGTCAGCGCGGGGGGGCCGAAGCTCCGCACCCGCCGCGGCCCCTCCCCCGCCCGGCTCTCCCGCGGCGACATCATGGCGGCCGCCGGGAGCAGCACCTGGGGGCGGGGCCGCGTCCGGGACACGCCCCCTTCCTGCCCGCCCGGCCCCGCCCACCCCCCTTGGATCCACCCCCCCCCCGCCCTTCATGGAGGCGGAGGCCCCGCCCCCCTCAAGGAGACTCCGCCCCCCCTGGGCCTGCCCCAATGAGGCCCCGCCCCCAATGAGGCCCCGCCCCAATGAGACTCCGCCCCCCAGCCCCACCCCTCAATGAGGCCCCGCCCCAATGAGACTCCGCCCTCTATGAGACTCCACCCCAGCCCCGCCCCTCAATGAGGCCCCGCCCTCAATGACACTCCACCCCGAGGCCCCTCCCCAATGAGGCCCCGCCCCTCAGACTCCACCCCCAATGAGGCCCCTGCCCTCAATGAGACTCCACCCCCGGCCCCGCCCTCAGGGAGACTCCACCCCAAGGAGGCCCCGCCCCTCAATGAGGCCCCGCCCCTCAATGAGGCCCAACCCACCAATGAGACTCCACCCCAATGAGCCCCCACCCCTCAATGAGACTCCGCCCCCAATGAGGCCCCGCCCCCAATGAATCCCCTCCCCAGGCAGGCCCCGCCCTCAATGAGACTCCTCCCCAAGGAGGCTCCGCCCCTCACTGAGGCCCCTTCCCAACCAGGCCCCGCCCCCAATGAGGTCCCGCCCCCAATGAGGCCCCTGCCCCTCAAGGAGACTCCGCCCCCCCGGGCCCGCCCCAAGCAGGCCCCTCCCCCAATGAGGCCCCGCCCCTCATTGAGGCCCCCGCCCCTCAATGAGACTCCGCCCCAACCAGGCCCCGCCCCCAATGAGACCCCCCCCAAGGAGACCACTCCAAACAGGCCCCGCCCCCAACAAGACTCCGCCCCCAATGAGGCCCCTCCCTCAATGAGGCCCCGCCCCAGCCAGGCCCTGCCCCCCAATGAGGCCCCGCCCCCCACAAGGCCTTGTCCCTAATAAAGCCCCGCCTCCAGGGAGGCCCCGCCCCCCTCCCATAAGGCCCACACAAAGCCCCGCCCCCAATTAGGCCCCGCCCCCAGACCCTCCACCCCAATAAAGCTCCTCCCCCAAAGAGGCCCCGCCCCAACAAAGCCCCTCCCCATTCGTGGCCCCACCCCCAATCAGGCCCCACCCCCTCCAGGAAGCCCCATCCCCTTGTACCCCCCCAAGCTCCTCCCCAAAGAGCCCCCACCCACCCGAGGCCCCGCCCACCCCGAGGCCCCGCCCCCAAGGGAGGCCCCGCCCACCTCGTAGTCGCTCCCGGCCTCGGCCCCGCCCAGCACCTCCACGAAGGCGGAGCCTTCGTTGCCGACGTCGATGCGGTGCAGGGGGGCGGGGCGAGAGAACTGGGGGGGCGGGGCCAGCGCGTGGGGGGCGGAGCCACCGGGCTCCTCCCCCCGCTTAAAGGGCCCCTCCTTATTAAAGGCATCTCCTTCTAAAGGCCCCGCCCCCTCTTAAAGGACCCCCTCGTTATTAAAAGGCTCCTCCCTTCTTAAAAGGCCCCACCCCCTCTTAAGGCCCCGCCCCCTTTAAGGCCCTTCCCCTTTTAAAGGGCCCCCTCTCTTAAAGACCTCCCCCTTAAAGGGCCCCTCCCCTCTTAAAGGCCCCGCCCCCTTAGAGATCCCACCCCCTCTTAAAGGGCCATGTCCCCCCTTAAAGACCCCTCCCCCTCTGAAAGACCCCGCCCCCTCTTAAAGGCCCCCGCCCCCTCTTAAAGGACCCCGCCTCCTCTTATAGGGCCCCTCCCCTTATAGGGCCCCGCCCCCTTAAAGGGCCCCGCCCCCCCTTAAAGGGCCCGCTCCCTCTTTACAGCCCCCCCCGCTCTTAAAGGGCCCCTTCCCTCTTAAAGGGCCCCACCTCCTTGAAGGCCCTGCCCCCTTTGAAGGCCCCGCCCCCGTTGAAAGCCCCGCCCCCTTTTGGAGGCCCCGCCCCTCCTCTTAAAGGGCCGGTACCTGCAGGACGACGCTGACCTGCCGCTCGCCCCGCCCCTCCCCCCGCCAGCAGCGGCCGCTCTGGGGGCGGAGCAAGTTCTGGGGGCCGTGAGCCTGGGGGGCGGGGCCAGATCAGGACACGCCCCTCCCCGCCTCGCCCCGCCCCCTTCCAGTGCCGTCCCCCCCGCCCCTCATTGAAGGGAATGGGGGAGGAAAAGCCCCGCCCACGGGGAGGCCCCGCCCCTAAGCCCCGCCCACACGGAGGCCCCGCCCCCCCATGACACCCTATGACGCCCATTAAAGCAAATGGAAAAGAGGTGGGAAAGGCCCCGCCCACAGGGAGGCCCCGCCCCCTTCCGTGACACCCCATGACGCCCATTAAAGCGAATGGGGAGGGGGTGGGAAAAGCCCCGCCCCCTTCGTCCAGCCCCGCCCCCCTCCATGACACCCTATGACGCCCATTAAAGCAAATGGGGAGGGGGTGGGAAAGGCCCCGCCCCCTTCGTCCAGCCCCGCCCACTCGCAGGCCCCGCCCCCCTCCATGACACCCTATGACGCCCATTAAAGCGAATGGGGAGGGGGTGGAAAAGGCCCCGCCCACAGGGAGGCCCCGCCCACAGGGAGGCCCCGCCCCTCCCTCCCCGCGCCGGCCTCGCCCACGTGACCAAACACCCCGCGGAGGCCCCTCTCCCTCCCCCGCCCCCCTCCGTTACCATAGAGACGCCCGCGCGCCCCCCCCCCCCCTCCGCCCGCCCGCCTCGCGGTTCCGGCCGGTTCCCCCGCCCCCTTCCCCGGTTCCGGCCGGTTCTGCTGCCGGTTCCGGTTCCGGTTCCCACCGGGTCGGCGCTGCTCACGGACACGACCCGCTCCAGCGCGATCTCCGGCATGGTGGCGCCCGCACCGGAAGCGGAAGCCGCTCCGCGCCGCCGCGCGCGCCGCGCTCTATGGTCCCGCCGCGCATGCGCGTGGGGGAGGTTCCGCTCCGCCAGTCCTCCAAGCTCTATGGTGCCGCGGTCCTCCCAGCCGCTTTCCCGCCCTCAGGCCCGCGCATGCGCCCTCCGCCCCTCCCGTGACGTCACCAGGGCAAGGCGGGGGGACAGTGATGACGTCAGAAACCACGTTCACTTTTTCCGCTTTATTCAGAGGGGCGGGGCCGGATTCCTGGGGCCGTTTTGGGGCATTTTGGGCTGTTTTGGCCTATTTTGGGCCATTTTGTGGATATTTTGGGGCATTTTCACCCATTTCCTTCTTTTTTTGCCAATTCGGGGATATTTGCGGCCCTTTTGGGTAATTTAGGGGGTATTTTGGTCCTTTTGGGGGTATTCGCGGCTGTTTTGGGCCATTTTGGGCCGTTTCAGGTTGTTTTGGGGCCATTTCGGGGGTATTTGGGGCCATTTCTGGCCATTTTGGGGCCATTTCAGGGGTATTTGGGTCCATTTGGGGGGTATTTGAGGCCATTTTGGGGCCATTCTGGGGCTATCTGGGGCCGTTTGGGGCCATTTTGGGGTTATTTGGGGCAGTTTTGGGGCCATTTCAGGCCATTTGGGGGGTATTTGGGCCCTTTTTGGGGCCATTCTGGGGCTATTTGGGGCCGTTTTGGGCCGTTTCAGGCCATTTCGGGGCCATTTCAGGGGTATTTGGGGCCGTTTTGGGCTGTTTTGGGGCCATTCTGGGAGGTATTTGGGGCCCTTTTGTGGCCATTCTGGGGCTGTTTGGGGCCATTTTGGGGGTATTTGGGGCCGTTTCAGGCCGTTTCGGGGCCATTTCAGGGGTATTTGGGGCCATTTTGGGCTGTTTTGGGGGCATTCTGGGAGGTATTTGGGGCCGTTTGGGGGCCATTCTGGGGCTGTTTTGGGCCATTTTGGGCCCTTTTGGGGCTATTTTGGGCTGTTTTGCTCCGTTTTGGGGGTATTTGGGGCTGTTTTGGGGTGTTTTGGGCCATTTCAGGGGTATTTGGGGCCATTTTGGGGCTATTTGGGGCTGTTTTGGCCATTTTGGGGGTATTTGGGGCCGTTTGGGGGGTATTCGGGGCCATTTTGGGGTGTTTCAGGCCGTTTCGGGGCCATTTCAGGGGTATTTGGGGCCATTTTGGGCTGTTTTGGGGGCATTCTGAGAGGTATTTGGGGCCGTTTTGGGGCCATTCTGGGGCTGTTTTGGGCCATTTTGGGCCCTTTTGGGGCTGTTTGGGGCTGTTTTGGGCCGTTTTAGGGGTATTTGGGGCCGTTTTGGGGGTATTTGGGGCCGTTTCGGGCCGTTTTGGGGGTATTTTGGGCCGTTTTGGCTCCCGTCACCCCAGCAGCCGGCTGTACTCGGCCAGCGCCGACGACTTCTTGACCCCGTCCCAGATCCGGGCGGCGTAATGGAACCTGGCGGGAAAAATCGGGAATGGACCGGGAATGACCCGGGAATGAACCGGGAATGAACCGGGAATGAACCCGGAATGAACCGGGAATGACCCGGGAATGGACCGGGAATGACCGGGGATGAACCCGGAATGAACCGGGAATGACCGGGAATAAAGTGGGAATAAACAGGGAATGACCCGGAATGAACCGGGGATGAACCCGGAATAAACCGGGAATGACCCGGGAATGAACCGGGAATGAACCCGGAATGAACCGGGAATGACCGGGGATGAACCCGGAATGAACCGGGAATGACCGGGAATAAAGTGGGAATAAACAGGGAATGACCCGGAATGAACCGGGGATGAACCCGGAATAAACCGGGAATGGACCGGGAATGACCCGGGAATGAACCCGGAATAACCTGGGAATGACCCGGGAGAAACCAGGAATAAACCCAGAATAAACTGGGAATAAACCAGGAATGACCTGGGAATGGACCGGGAATGAACCGGGAATGAACTGGGAATGAACCGGAAATAAACCCGGAATAAACTGGGAATGACCGGGAATAAACCAGGGATAAACCAGGATTCCCAGCCCATTCCCACCCCATTCCCGCCCCATTCCTGCCCATTTCCACCTCATTCCCACCACATTCTGGCCAATTCCCAGCCCATTCCCAGCATTCCCAGTCATTCCAACCCAATTCCCAGCCCATTACTCACATTCCTGCCCCATTCCCACCCCATTCCCGCTCATTCCCACCCCATTCCCACCCCATTCCCGCTCATTCCCACCCCATTCCCACCCATTCCCACCCCATTCCCACCCATTCCCACCCCATTCCCAGCATTCACCACATTCCCACCCCATTCCCGCCCATTCCAACCCCATTCCCGCCCCATTCCCGCCCATTCCCACCCCATTCCCGGCATTCCCGCCCCATTCCCGCCCCATTCCCACCCCATTCCCAGCCCATTCCCGGCATTCCCGCCCCATTCCCGCCCATTCCCGCCCCATTCCCATCCCATTCCCATCCCATTCCCGCCCCATTCCCGCCCCATTCCCGCTCATTCCCACCCCATTCCCACCCATTCCCACCCCATTCCCACCCCATTCCCACCCATTCCCGTCATTCCCGCCCCATTCCCGCCCCATTCCCGCCCATTCCCACCCCATTCCCGCCCATTCCAACCCCCATTCCCTCCCATTCCCTCCCATTCCCACCCCATTCCCGCCCATTCCAACCCCCATTCCCGCCCCATTCCCACCCCATTCCCAACCCCATTCCCGCCCCATTCCCACCCCATTCCCGGCATTCCCACCCCATTCCCACCCCATTCCAACCCCCATTCCCGGCATTCCACCCCATTCCCACCCCATTCCCTCCCATTCCCACCCCATTCCCGTCATTCCCACCCCATTCCCACCCATTCCAGCCCCATTCCCACCCCATTCCCACTCATTCTCGCTCATTCCAACCCCATTCCCAGCCCATTCCCGCTCATTCCCACCCCATTCCCACCCATTCCCGCCCATTCCCGCCCATTCCCACCCCATTCCCGACATTCCCAGCCCATTCCCGCTCATTCCCACCCCATTCCCACCCCATTCCCGCCCCATTCCCGACATTCCCACCCCATTCCCACCCATTCCCGGCATTCCCTCCCATTCCCACCCCATTCCCACCCCATTCCCAACATTCCCACCACATTCCCACCCCATTCCCACCCCATTCCAACCCCCATTCCCGCCCAATTCCCAGCCCATTCCCACCCCATTCCCACCCATTCCCGGCATTCCCGCCCCATTCCACCCCATTCCCGCCCCATTCCCAACCCATTCCCACCCCATTCCCGCCCCATTCCCACCCCATTCCCAACCCCATTCCCGCCCCATTCCCACCCCATTCCCGGCATTCCCACCCCATTCCAACCCCATTCCCGCCCCATTCCCGGCATTCCCACCCCATTCCCAACCCCATTCCCGCCCCATTCCCACCCCATTCCCGCCCATTCCCACCCCATTCCCACCCCATTCCCACCCATTCCCGCCCATTCCCGGCATTCCCACCCCATTCCCGCCCATTCCCACCCCATTCCCACCCCATTCCCACCCCATTCCCGATCATTCCCACCCCATTCCCACCCCATTCCCCCCCTATTCCCGCCCATTCCCACCCCATTCCCGCCCATTCCCACCCCATTCCCACCCCACTCCCGCCCATTCCAACCCCATTCCCACCCCATTCCCGGCATTCCCGCCCATTCCCGCCCATTCCCACCCCTTTCCTGCCCATTCCAACACCATTCCCACCCCATTCCCGACATTCCCACCCCATTCCCGCCTCATTCCCGCCCATTCCCACCCCATTCCCGACATTCCCACCCCATTCCCGCCCATTCCCGCCCCATTCCCACCCCATTCCCGTCATTCCCACCCCATTCCCACCCCATTTGCACCCCATTCCCGCCCATTCCCACCCCATTCCCACCCCATTCCCGCTCATTCTCGCTCATTCCCGCCCCATTCCCACCCCATTCCAACCCCATTCCCACCCCATTCCCACCCCATTCCCGACATTCCCAACCCCATTCCAACCCCATTCCCACCCATTCCCACCCCATTCCCGTCATTCCCACCCCATTCCCGCCCCATTCCCGCCCCATTCCCACCCCATTCCCGGCATTCCTGCCCCATTCCCACCCCATTCCCACCCATTCCAACCCCATTCCCACCCCATTCCCACCCATGCCCACCCATTCCAGCCAATTCCCACCCCATTCCCGCTCATTCCAACCCCATTCCCACCCCATTCCCACCCCATTCCCGCCCATTCCCATCCCATTCCCAGCCCATTCCCACCCCATTCCCGCCCCATCCCCACCCCATCCCCACCCCATTCCCGCCCATTCCCACCCCATTCCCGCCCCATTCCCACCCCATTCCTACCCATTCCAACCCCCATTCCCGCCCAATTCCCGACATTCCCACCCCATTCCCACCCCATTCCCACCCCATTCCCGCCCATTCCAACCCCATTCTCACCCCATTCCCAGCCCATTCCCACCCCATTCCCGCCCATTCCAGCCCCATTCCCACCCCATTCCCGCCATTCCCACCCCATTCCCAGCCATTCCCACCCCATTCCCGCCCATTCCCACCCCATTCCCACCCATTCCCACCCCATTCCCGGCATTCCCGCCCATTCCCGCTCACCAGTTCCGCTCCGTGAGCAGCGTATGGGACAGTTGGGCCCGGGCGGCCGCCAGGAGCCGCCCCCGGAGCCGGGACAGGAGGGACCCGAAGGCGCCGTGACCCCGGAACGGGGGGAGCAGCGGGAAGAGCGGCCCCCCCCCGGGAGCTGCCCCCCCCCGTCAGCGCCCGGACGCCTGGGCCCCTTCCCGGACTCCTGGGCCCCTTCCCGGATTCCTGGGCCCTTCCCGGACTCCTGGGCCCCTTCCCAGATTCCTGGGCCCTTCCCGGACGCCTGGGCCCTTCCCGGATTCCTGGGCCCCTTCCCGGATTCCTGGGCCCCTTCCCGGATTCCTGGGCCCCTTCCCGGACTTCTGGCCCCTTCCTGGACTCCTGGGCCCCTTCCCGGACTCCTGGGCCCCTTCCCGGACTCCTGGGCCCTTCCCGGACGCCTGGGCCCTTCCCCGGATTCCTGGGCCCTTCCCGGACTCCTGGGCCCTTCCCGGACTCCTGGGCCCCTTCCCGGATTCCTGGGCCCCTTCCCGGACGCCTGGGCCCTTCCCGGATTCCTGGGCCCCTTCCCGGACTCCTGGGCCCTTCCTGGACTCCTGGGCCCTTCCCGGATTCCTGGGCCCCTTCCCGGACTCCTGGGCCCTTCCTGGACTCCTGGGCCCCTTCCCGGACTCCTGGGCCCCTTCCCGGACTCCTGGACCCTTCCCGGATTCCTGGGCCCCTTCCCAGATTCCTGGGCCCTTCCCGGACTCCTGGACCCTTCCCGGGATTCCTGGGCCCTTCCCGGACTCCTGGGCCCTTCCCGGGATTCCTGGGCCCTTCCCGGATCCCTGGGCCCCTTCCCGGATTCCTGGGCCCTTCCCGGATTCCTGGGCCCCTTCCCGGACTCCTGGGCCCCTTCCCGGACTCCTGGGCCCTTCCCGGACGCCTGGGCCCCTCCTCCCTCCCCTTCCCGGACGCCGGGGCCCTCACCGGTGCGGGGGGGGGCGTCGTCGCCCTCGGCCTCCATGAGCGGCAGCAGGAACAGGTTGACTTCGGCCTCCAGGAAGTCGTCGGGGAGGCCGGGGAAGAGGCCGCAGTCCAGCATGGAGAGAGACCCTGCGGGAAGGGCCCAGGAGTCTGGGAAGGGGCCCAGGAGTCCGGGAAGGGCCCAGGAATCCGGGAAGGGCCCAGGAATCCAGGAAGGGGCCCAGGAGTCCGGGAAGGGGCCCAGGAATCCAGGAAGGGCCCAGGAATCCGGGAAGGGGCCCAGGAGTCCGGGAAGAGCCCAGGAGTCCGGGAAGGGGCCCAGGAATCCGGGAAGGGCCCAGGAATCCGGGAAGGGGCCCAGGAATCTGGGAAGGGGCCCAGGAGTCCGGGAAGGGCCCAGGAGTCCGGGAAGGGCCCAGGAGTCCGGGAAGGGGCCCAGGAATCCGGGAAGGGCCCAGGAATCCCGGGAAGGGCCCAGGAGTCCGGGAAGGGGCCCAGGAATCCGGGAAGGGCCCAGGAGTCCAGGAAGGGGCCCAGGAATCTGGGAAGGGGCCCAGGAGTCCGGGAAGGGCCCAGGAGTCCGGGAAGGGCCCAGGAGTCCAGGAAGGGGCCCAGGAGTCTGGGAAGGGCCCAGGAATCCGGGAAGGGGCCCAGGAATCCGGGAAGGGGCCCAGGAATCCGGGAAGGGGCCCAAGAGTCCGGGAAGGGGCCCAGGAATCCGGGAAGGGCCCAGGAATCCGGGAAGGGGCCCAGGAGTCCAGGAAGGGGCCCAGGAGTCCGGGAAGGGCCCAGGAGTCCGGGAAGGGCCCCGGCGTCCGGGAAGGGCCCAGGCGTCCGGGCGCACCCTTGTACTTGAGGTGTGAATGGGCCATCAGCCGGTCGAGCACCAGGTGCATCTGCCGCAGGCGCCGGGGACAAAAGGCCTCCGCGGGGGCCTTGTTCTGCACGAAGACTGGGGAACGGTGACAGCGTCACCGCGACGGCGTCACCGTCACCGCGACGGCGTCACCATCACCGTGACGGTGTCACCATGACGGCATCACCGGTACCGCAACAGCGTCACCATGACGGCATCACCTGTACCGCCCGGGTGTCGCACAGCCCCCCTGGAGGACTCACAGCCACCCTTGGAGGACTCATGGCCGCCCTGGAGGACTCATGGCCACCCCTTCGAGGACTCATGGCCGCCCCTTGGAGGACTCATGGCCGCCCCTTGGAGGACTCATGGCCGCCCTGGAGGACTCATGGCCGCCCCTTGGAGGACTCATGGCCGCTCCTGGAGGACTCATGGCCGCCCTGGAGGACTCATGGCCACCCCCGGAGGACTCATGGCCACCCCTGGAGGACTCATGGCCGCCCCTTGGAGGACTCATGGCCGCTCCTGGAGGACTCACGGCCGCCCTGGAGGACTCATGGCGCCTCTTGGAGGACTCATGGCGCCTCTTGGAGGACTCATGGCCGCCCTGGAGGACTCATGGCCTCCCCTGGAGGACTCATGGCCACCCTGGAGGACTCATGGCCGCCCCTGGAGGACTCATGGCCACCCTTGGAGGACTCATGGCCGCCCCTGGAGGACTCATGGCCTCCCCTGGAGGACTCATGGCCACCCCTGGAGGACTCATGCCCACCCTTGGAGGACTCATGGCCGCCCCTGGAGGACTCATGGCCACCCCTGGAGGACTCATGGCCACCCTTGGAGGACTCATGGCTGCCCCTTGGAGGACTCATGGCCGCCCTGGAGGACTCATGGCCACCCTGGAGGACTCATGGCCTCCCCTGGAGGACTCATGGCCACCCCTGGAGGACTCATGGCCGCTCCTTGGAGGACTCATGGCCGCCCCTTGGAGGACTCACGGCCGCTCCTTGGAGGACTCATGGCCACCCCTGGAGGACTCATGGCCACCCCTTGGAGGACTCATGGCCGCCCTGGAGGACTCATGGCCGCCCCTGGAGGACTCATGGCCGCCCCTTGGAGGACTCACGGCTGCCCCTTGGAGGACTCATGGCTGGTCCTGGAGGACTCATGGCCACCCTGGAGGACTCATGGCCGCCCCTTGGAGGACTCATGGCCGCCCTGGAGGACTCATGGCCGCTCCTTGGAGGACTCATGGCCGCCCCTTGGAGGACTCACGGCCGCTCCTTGGAGGACTCATGGCCACCCCTGGAGGACTCATGGCCGCCCCTTGGAGGACTCATGGCCGCCCTGGAGGACTCATGGCCGCCCCTGGAGGACTCATGGCCGCCCCTTGGAGGACTCACGGCTGCCCCTTGGAGGACTCATGGCTGGTCCTGGAGGACTCATGGCCACCCTGGAGGACTCATGGCCGCCCCTTGGAGGACTCATTGCTGCTCCCTGGAGGACTCATGGCCACCCCTTGGAGGACTCACGGCCGCCCCTGGAGGACTCATGGCCACCCTTGGAGGACTCTTGGCCGCTCCTTGGAGGACTCATGGCGCCTCTTGGAGGACTCATGGCCGCCCTGGAGGACTCATGGCCGCCCCTGGAGGACTCATGGCCGCTCCTTGGAGGACTCATGGCCGCCCCCTGGAGGACTCATGGCCACCCTGGAGGACTCATGGCCTCCCCTGGAGGACTCATGGCCACCCCAGAGGACTCATGGCGCCTCTTGGAGGACTCATGGCCGCCCTGGAGGACTCATGGCCGCCCCTGGAGGACTCATGGCCGCTCCTTGGAGGACTCATGGCCGCCCCCTGGAGGACTCATGGCCACCCTGGAGGACTCATGGCCACCCCGGAGGACTCATGGCCGCCCCTGGAGGACTCATGGCCGCTCCTGGAGGACTCATGGCCACCCTGGAGGACTCATGGCCACCCCTTGGAGGACTCATGGCCACCCCCTGGAGGACTCATGCCCGCCCCTTGGAGGACTCATGGCCACCCTTGGAGGACTCATGGCTGCCCCTTGGAGGACTCATGGCCACCCCGGAGGACTCATGGCCACCCTGGAGGACTCATGGCCGCTCCTTGGAGGACTCATGGCCGCCCTGGAGGACTCATGGCCACCCTGGAGGACTCATGGCCACCCCGGAGGACTCATGGCCGCCCCTGGAGGACTCATGGCCGCTCCTGGAGGACTCATGGCCACCCTGGAGGACTCATGGCCACCCCTTGGAGGACTCATGGCCACCCCCTGGAGGACTCATGCCCGCCCCTTGGAGGACTCATGGCCACCCTTGGAGGACTCATGGCTGCCCCTTGGAGGACTCATGGCCACCCCGGAGGACTCATGGCCGCTCCTTGGAGGACTCTTGGCCGCTCCTTGGAGGACTCATGGCGCCTCTTGGAGGACTCATGGCCGCCCTGGAGGACTCATGGCCACCCCGGAGGACTCATGGCCGCCCCTGGAGGACTCATGGCCGCTCCTGGAGGACTCACGGCCGCCCTGGAGGACTCATGGCCACCCCTGGAGGACTCAGGCCGCTCCTTGGAGGACTCATGGCCGCCCTGGAGGACTCATGGCCGCCCTGGAGGACTCATGGCCGCCGCGCTCACCCAGCTGCGGGTTGTACTCGGTGGCCTCGTCTGCTCCGGCGCCGCCGGCCTCGTGTCCCGGTGACGGCGTCGCCGGTTTCACCATCTCAGCCGCCTGTAGGAACCTGCCGGGAACAACCGGCGTCGGCAACAGGCGGCGCCGCCTGGACGCCCCTATGGGTCCCTATGGCTTCCTATAGGGTCTATGGGTCTCTGTGTGTCCCCGGGCTCCGGGTGTTGTCACCTGGACAGGCTGACGCCAATGAACCAGAGGGGTCTATAGGGGATCTATGGGTCTCTATAGGTCCCTATGGGTCACTATAGGGTCCATGGGGGGGTTCCTATAGGTCTCTATAGGGTCTATGGGTCTCTATGTGTCCCTGTGCTCCAGCTGTTGTCACCTATACAGGCTGATATCCATAAACTGTGTGTGGGGGGGTCTATAGGGGATCTATGGGTCTCTATGGGTTCCTATAGGTCCCTATGGGTCTCTATGGGTCACTATAGGGTCCACGGGGGGGTTCCTATGGGTCCCTATAAGGTCTCTATGTTTCCAGTGCTCCGGGTGTTGTCACTTGGACAGGCTGACGCCAATGAACCTGCGGGGTCTATAGGGGATCTATGGGTCTCTATGGGCTCCTATAGGTCCCTATGGGTCTCTATGGGTCTCTATGGGTCACTATAGGGTCCATGGGGGGTTCCTATGGGTCTCTATAGGGTCTCTGGGTCTCTATGTTTCCGGTGCTCTGGGTGTTGTCACCTGGACAGGCTGATATCCATGAACTGGGAAGGGTCTATAGGGCATCTATGGGTCTCTATAGGGTCTATGGGTCTCTATAGGGTCTATGGGTGTCTATGTGTCCCCGTGCTCCGGCTGTTGTCACCTATACAGGCTGATATCCATGAACTAGGAAGTATGGGTCTATAGGGTCTCTATGGGTTCCTATTGGTCCCTATGGGTCTCTATGGGTCACTATAGGGTCCATGGGGGGTTCCTATGGGTCTCTATAGGGTCTCTGGGTCTCTATGTTTCCGGTGCTCCAGGTGTTGTCACCTGGACAGGCTGACGCCAATGAACCAGGGGGGGTCTATAGGGGATCTATGGGTCTCTATAGGTCCCTATGGGTCTCTATGGGTCACTATAGGGTCCACGGGGGGTTCCTATGGGTCTCTATAGGGTCTATGGGTCTCTATGTGTCCCTGTGCTCCGGCTGTTGTCACCTATACAGGCTGATATCCATAAACTGTGTGTGGCGGGAGGTCTATAGGGGATCTATGGGTCTCTATGGGTTCCTATAGGTCCCTATGGGTCACTATAGGGTCCACGGGGGGGTTCCTATGGGTCCCTATAAGGTCTCTATGTTTCCAGTGCTCCGGGTGTTGTCACTTGGACAGGCTGACGCCAATGAACCGGGGGGTCTATAGGGGATCTATGGGTCTCTATGGGTTCCTATAGGTCCTGTGGGTCTCTATGGGTCTCTATGGGTTACTATAGGGTCCATGGGGGGTTCCTATGGGTCTCTATAGGGTCTATGGGTCTCTATGTTTCCGGTGCTCCGGGTGTTGTCACCTAGACAGGCTGATATCCATGAACTGGCGGGTCTATAGGGGATCTATGGGTCTCTATGGGCTCCTATAGGTCCCTATGGGTCTCTATTGGTCTCTATGGGTCACTATAGGCTCCATGGGAGGTTCCTATGGGTCTCTATAGGGTCTCTGGGTCTCTATGTTTCCGGTGCTCCGGGTGTTGTCACCTGGACAGGCTGATGTCCATGAACTGGGAAGGGTCTATAGGGCATCTATGGGTCTCTATAGGGTCTATGGGTCTCTATAGGGTCTATGGGTGTCTATGTGTCCCCGTGCTCCGGCTGTTGTCACCTATACAGGCTGATATCCATGAACTAGGAAGTATGGGTCTATAGGGTCTCTATGGGTTCCTATTGGTCCCTATGGGTCTCTATGGGTCACTATAGGCTCCATGGGGGGTTCCTATGGGTCTCTATAGGGTCTCTGGGTCTCTATGTTTCCGGTGCTCCGGGTGTTGTCACCTGGACCAGCTGATGTCCATGAACTGGGGGGGGTCTATAGGGCATCTATGGGTCTCTATAGGGTCTACACGGGTCTATGGGTCTCTATAGGGTGTATGGGGGGGTCTAAGGGTCTCTATAGGGTCTATGGGTCTCTATGTGTCCCCGTGCTCCGGCTGTTGTCACCTATACAGGCTGATATCCATGAACTGGGGGTTCTATAGGACCCTATGGGTCTCTATAGGGTCTATGGGTCTCTATAGGGTGTATGGGGGGTCTATGGGTCTCTATAGGGTCTATGGGTCTCTATAGGGTCTATGGGTCTCTATGTGTCCCCGTGCTCCGGCTGTTGTCACCTATACAGGCTGATATCCATGAACTGGGGGTTCTATAGGTCCCTATGGGTCTCTATAGGGTCTATGGGTCTCTATAGGGTGTATGGGGGGTCTATGGGTCTCTATAGGGTCTATGGGTCTCTATGCGTCCCCGTGCTCCGGCTGTTGTCACCTGTACAGGCTGATGTCAGTGAACCAGTCCTGCACCAGCAGCACCACGTGACACACGGTGAAGAGGAAGGCGGCGATCTGCAGCGACTGTTGGGACAACCGGTGTCACCCGGTGTCACCCATTGTCACCTGTTGTCACCCGGTGTCACCCATTGTCCCCATTTCCACCCTGTGTCCCCCTATCCCCATTGTCACCCGTTGTTATCCAGCGCTACCCACTCACCCGGTGTCACCCGTTGTCACCCGGTGTCACCCATTGTCACCCGGCGTCACCCATTGTCCCCATTTCCACCCTGTGTCCCCCTATCCCCATTGTCACCCATTGTCATCCAGCGCCACCCACTGTCACCCGGTGTCACCATTTTCACCCCATATCCCCACAGTGTCACTCGGCATCACCTGGTGTCACCGATTCCCATTGTCACCCGGCGTCCCCATTGTCACCATACGTCACCGCGTGTCCCCATTTTCACCCCATGTCCCTGCATCCCCATTGTCACCCGGTGTCACCAATTGTCACCCGGTGTCACTCGGCAACCCCCGTGTCCCCATTTTCACCCCATGGCCCCGTATCCCCCTTGTCACCCAGTGTCACCGCGTGTCACCCGGCGCCCCCATTTCCCTGTGTCCCCATTGTCACCCGGCGTCACCGATTGTCACCCGGTGTCACCCGTTGCGCCCGTTTTCACCCCGTTTCCCCCCATTTTCACCCCGCATCCCCCTGTCCCCCTGGTGTCCCAGTCGCGCTGTAGTCGCGCTGTAGTCGCGCTGTAGTCGCGCTGTTGTCCGGCGGTACCTGGGCCTCGACGCAGCCGTGGGGCAGCCCGAACTCGGGCGGCAGCTTCCGCTCGTTGTTGATCAGGTGGTCGAGGAGGGCGGGGCTGAGCAGCGGCTGGGGGGCGGGGCCAAGCAAGGGGGCGGGGTCAGTGCACGGAGGGGGCGGGGCCAGCGCGGGGGGGGGCGGGGTCCATGCAAAACGAGGGGGGTGTCGGGGCTGTGGGGCTGAGCAGGGGGAGGGGGTGGAGCCCTGGGGGCGGGGCCAGGGAGATGGGGGCGGGGCCTGGGGGGCGGGGGGCGGGGCCTGGGGGCGGGGGGGTCATTTCAGTGCCCTGGGGGTGGGATGAGGGACGTGGGGGCGGGGCCAGTGCCAAGGGGGTGGGGCCATGGCACAAGGGGCGTGGCCAGGGTGAAGGGGGGCGTGTCCCAGGGGGTGGTCCCAAGGAGGGGGCGTGTCCAAGGGGGCGTGTCCTGGAGTTGGGGGGGGCGGTTCTCAGGATCCCAGGGGGCGTGTCCAAGGGGAGGGCCTGGGACGGGGGGCGTGTCCCGGGGTCGGGGGGCGTGGCCAGGATCCAGGGGGCGGGTCCCGGGCTCAAGGGGGCGGTTCCCCAATGAGGGGGCGTGTCTGGGATCCCAGGGGATGGGTCCTGGGCTCAGGGGGGCGGGTCCCGGGCTCAAGGGGGCGGGTCCAAGGGGGGAGCATCCAGGATCCCAGGGGGCGTGTCCCGGGCTGAAGGGGGCGTGTCCGGAGGGGCGGGACCTGCGTGTCCAGGATCCCAGGGGGTGGGTCCCCGGGCGGGGGGGCGTGTCCAAGGCGGGGGGCGGGTCCAGGACCCCAGGGGGCGGGTCCAGGATCCCAGGGGGCGGGTCCCGGGCTGAAGGGGGCGGGTCCCCAATCAGGGGGCGTGTCCAGGACCCCAGGAGGCGTGTCCAAGAGGGGGCGTGTCCAAGAGGGGGCGTGTCCCGGGCTGAAGGGGGCGGGTCCAGGACCCCAGGGGGCGGGTCCAGGACCCCAGGGGGCGTGTCCAGGACCCCAGGGGGCGTGTCCCGGGCTGAGGGGGCGTGTCCGGGGGCGGGACCTGCGTGTCCAGGAACACGACCCTCTCCTGGGTGATGAAGAAGTCGACGCCCCCCGTCTGGTGCCCCCCCCTCTCCTTGAGCTCGGGGCTCTGGGGGCGGAACACGAAGGCCCTGGGGGCGGGGCCGGGGTCAGGGGCGGGGCCTGGGGTGGGGGAGGAGTCTGGGGACTCCCCCCCCCCCCAAGGGGCCCCCACACCCCACAGAGCCCCCTCCGGGTGACGCAACAGCCCATAGATGTGACGCAACACCCCATAGAACACCCTATAGAACACCCTATGTGACACCCTACATGTGTCACCCTATATGACACCCTATGTGACACTGTCACCCTGACACCCCCATGTGTCACCCTATGTGTCACCCCATATGACACCCTATATGACACCCTGTCACCCCTACACCCCATGTGTTACCCCCTACACAACACCCTATGTGACACCCTACATGCGTCACCCTATGTGACACCGTCAGGCCTACACCCCATGTGTCACCCTATGTGTCACCCCATGTGTCACCCCATGTGTCACCCCATGTGTCACCCCATGTGACACCCTGTCACCCCTACACAACACCCCATGTGTCACCCCCTACACGTGTCACCATATATGACACCGTATGTGACACATTGTCACCCCTAGACCCTATGTGTCACCCTATATGACACCCTGTCACCCCTACACCCCATGTGTCACCCGCTACACAACATCCTATGTGACACCCTACATGTGTCACCCTATATGACACCCTATGTGACACCTTGTGGCCCCTACACTCCATGTGACACCCTATGTGACACCCTGTCATCCCTACACCCCATGTGTCACCCTATGTGTCACCCTATGTGACACCCTGTCACTCCTACACCCCATGTGTCACCCTATATGACACCCCACATAACACACAGGGTGTCACCCCATGTGACACCCTATGTGACACCCTAAATGTGTCACCCTATATGACACCCTATGTGACACTGTCACCCCTACACCCTATGTGTCACCCTATATGACACCCTATCATCCCCTACACGACACTCTATGTGACACCCTCCATATGTCACTCTATATGACACCCTATGTGTCACCCTATGTGACACCCTGTCACCCCTACACCCCATGTGTCACCCCATGTGTCACCCCATGTGTCACCCCATGTGATACCTTGTCACCCTGACACCCCATGTGTCACCCTATGTGTCACCCTATGTGACACCCCATGTAACACCCTGTCACCCCTACAGCCCATGTGTCACCCTATGTGACACCCTATGTGACACCTTGTCACCCCAACACCCCATGTGTCACTGTATGTGACACCCCATATAACACATAGGCTGTCACCTCAGTTGACACCCTATATGACACCCTGTCATTCCGACACCCCATGTGTCACCCCATGCGTCACCCCATGTGTCACCTTGTCACCCCAACACCCCATGTGACACCCCATGTGACACCCCATGTGACACCCCATGTGACACCCCATGTGACACCTTGTCACCCCAACACCCCATGTGTCACCCTATGTGTCACCCTATACGACACCCCATGTGACACCCTGTCATCCCGACAGCCCATGTGTCACCCCATGTGTCACCCCATGTGTCACCTTGTCACCCTGACACCCCATGTGTCACCCTATGTGTCACCCTATGTGACACCCTATGTGACACCTTGTCACCCCAACACCCCATGTGTCACCCCCTACACGACACCCTATATAACACCCTATAGAGCCCCCCACGTGCCCTATAGGCACCCTGTACGCCCCCTTTAGCCCCGCCCCCCGCAGCCCCAGGCCCCGCCCCCCCACCTCAGGCCCCGCCCCCACCTGGGGTCCTCCTCCGGCTGATTGGCCGCCAGGAGTGACATCAGCGTCGACTTCCCGGTGCCCTGGAGCCCCAGGACCCCCACGACCAGGACGTCCGTCTGGTCCAGCAGGAACTGCGGGAAGGGCCCAGGCGTCCGGGAAGGGCCCAGGCGTCCGGGAAGGGGCCCAGGAATCCGGGAAGGGGCCCAGGAATCCGGGAAGGGGGCCCAGGAATCCGGGAAGGGGCCCAGGAGTCCGGGAAGGGCCCAGGAATCCCGGGAAGGGGCCCAGGAATCCGGGAAGGGCCCAGGAATCCCGGGAAGGGGCCCAGGAATCCGGGAAGGGCCCAGGAATCCGGGAAGGGGCCCAGGAATCCGGGAAGGGGCCCAGGAAACCGGGAAGGGCCCAGGAATCCCGGGAAGGGGCCCAGGAATCCGGGAAGGGCCCAGGAATCCCGGGAAGGGGCCCAGGAATCCGGGAAGGGCCCAGGAGTCCGGGAAGGGGCCCAGGAAACCGGGAAGGGCCCCAGGAAACCGGGAAGGGCCCAGGAATCCCGGGAAGGGGCCCAGGAATCCGGGAAGGGGCCCAGGAATCCGGGAAGGGCCCAGGAGTCCAGGAAGGGCCCAGGAGTCCGGGAAGGGGCCAGGAATCCGGGAAGGGGCCCAGGAATCTGGGAAGGGGCCCAGGAGTCCGGGAAGGGCCCAGGAATCCGGGAAGGGGCCCAGGAATCTGGGAAGGGGCCCAGGAATCCGGGAAGGGGCCCAGGAGTCCGGGAAGGGCCCAGGAAACCGGGAAGGGCCCAGGAATCCGGGAAGGGGCCCAGGAATCCGGGAAGGGGCCCAGGAATCCGGGAAGGGGCCCAGGAATCCGGGAAGGGGCCCAGGAATCCGGGAAGGGCCCAGGAATCCGGGAAGGGGCCCAGGAGTCCGGGAAGGGGCCCAGGAATCCGGGAAGGGGCCCAGGAGTCCGGGAAGGGGCCCAGGAGTTCGGGAAGGGGCCAGAAAACCGGGAAGGGGCCCAGGAGTCCGGGAAGGGCCCAGGAATCCCGGGAAGGGCCCAGGAGTCCGGGAAGGGCCCAGGAATCCCGGGAAGGGGCCCCGGCGTCCGGGGGCGTCACCTCCAGGGCGCTGTCGCACCAGTTCATGGCCTCGTCCACCAATTTGATGCTGCTCCTCATGCGCTCGGGCGGGGCCAGCCGCGCCTGCCCCGCCCCCGCTGCGGGAGGGGGCGGGGTCAGCGGGGAAACCCCGCCCCCCTTCCTCGTCTTCCCCCCCCCGCAGCCCTGGGCTCTCCCCAAGCCCCGCCCACCGCTAAGCCCCGCCCCCCGGTCCCGCTCCTCCCTATAGCCCCGCCCCCTACATAAGCCCCGCCCCCATTAGCCCCCTCCACTCCTTAAAGCCCCTCCCTGCTGTGTAGCCCCGCCCCCCAGTTGCAACCCCCCCTAGCCCCGCCCCCAGGCCTTAGCCCCCACCCACTAGGCCCCAGCCCTGCCCAAGCCCCGCCCACCGCTTAGCCCCGCCCTCAGGTCCCGCTCCTCCCTATAGCCCCGCCCCCTATATAAGCCCCGCCCCATTAGCCCCACCCCGCTCCTTAAAGCCCCTCCCTGCTGCGTAGCCCCGCCCCCAGCCCTCAACTATTTAGGCCCTACCCCCTGCCTGAGCCCCGCCCACCTCCTCAGGCTCCACCTCCATTCACCTTCCCCCTACCCCCTGGCCCCACCCCCTTGACGTCATCAGGCCCCGCCCCCTCCCAGACCCCGCCCCCACCAAGGCCTCGCCCCCGCTCACCTTCCCCCCACCCCTGGCCCCACCCCCTTGACGTCATCGGGCCCTACCCCCTCTCAGACCCCGCCCCCTCCCAGACCCCGCCCCCACCAAGGCCCCGCCCCCGCAGGCCCCGCCTCCTCCCAGGCCCCTCCCCCCTTAGGCCCCGCCCCCCGCTCACGGTCCAGCCCCCCCGGGGGGGGCAGCGCCCGGTTGTGCAGCTGGTAGACGGGCTGGGTGGGGCGGGGCTCCGGGCGGGGCGGGGCCAGCGCCGGCCCCTCCCCCGCGGCCCCGCCCCCGCCCCGCCCCTCCTCCCGCGCCTTCATCAGCACGATGGGCGGGGCCGCGGGCGGCGCGGGGGGCGGGGCCGCGCCGGGCGCCGCCCCCGATGACGTCACCACCTTGGCCTGGGGGGGTGGGGGGGGTGGCCAGGAGGGGGCGGGGCAACAACCCCAACCCCCCCAACAGGCTCCGCCCCCTCCCTCATCTCATCCAGACTCCGCCCCCATCCAGGTTCCCTCCCCTCAGGGATCCGCCCCCTCCCCTCCAGGCTCCGCCCCCTTCCCTCCATTTAGGCTCCGCCCCTCCGCCCCCCAGCCCAGGCTCCGCCCCCTCCCTCATTTAGACTCCGCCCCCTCCTTCCCCCTACCAGGCTCCACCCCTCCGCCCCCCCAGCCCAGGCTCCGCCCCATCCCCCATCCGGGCTCCACCCCCCCGGGCTCCGCCCCGCCCCCCGTTTAGGCCCCGCCCCTCCTCCCCCAGCCCAGGCTCCGCCCCCTCCCCTGTCTGGACTCCGCCCCCTCCCCCATCCGGGCCCCCCTTTAGGCTCCGCCCCCTCCCCGTCTGTGCTCCACCCCCTCCCCCATCCGGGCCCCTCCCCCCGTTTAGGCTCCGCCCCCTCCCCTGTCTGGGTTCCGCCCCCTCCCCCATCCGGGTCCCTCCCCCGTTTAGGCTCCTCCCCTCCTCCCCCCAACCCAGGCTCCACCCCCTCCCCTGTCTGGACTCCGCCCCCTCCCCCATCCAGACCCCCTCCCACCCATTTAGGCTCCGCCCCCTGCCCTCCCCCCCCCTCACCCGCTCCCCCGGGGGCTTGGCCAGGATGATCGGGGGCTTCTGGGGGGCTCCGCCCCCCGGCTCCTCCTCCTGCCGCACCAGGGGGCGGGGTCAGCGCCGGACACGCCCCCTCGGCCCTCCCACCCTCCCCTCGACCCCGCCCCCTCCTCACCTCTCCCCCCACCTCCAGGCCCCGCCCCCTTCCCCCGTAGCCCCGCCCACAACGGCCCCACCCTCCAGCCCCTCCCCTACCGCGGCCCCGCCCCCGGGAGCCCCGCCCCACCCCCTTAGCCCCGCCCACAACCTGCTCTGTAGCCCCGCCTCCCCCTCTAGCCCCACCCCCTTTGCCCCGGCCCCTCCCCCGCGCGGCCCCTCCCCCCTTGTCCCCCCGGCCCCGCCCACCCGTCGCTCCCAGGGGGCGGGGCCGGTGACGTCACGGGGCGGGGCCGGGGCGGCGGCGCCGTCGCGGGGGGGCGGGGCCGGGGGCGGGGCCGCGGCGGGGGGCGGGGCCGGCTCCTTGTCACGTGGCCAGCGGCGCCGCCCCCCCCCGCCCGGCTGGCTCTGCCCCGAGTCCGACATGGCGGCTACGGCCGGGACCTATAGGGGACACAAAGGGACCTATAGGGACGTATAGGGGACACGCAGGGACCTACAGGGACGTATAGGGACCTACAGGGGACACGCAGGGACCTATAGGGAACATGGAATGACGTATAGGGGACACAGAGAGACCTATAGGGACCCATAGGGGACATGGAATGACGTATAGAGGACACAGAGAGACCTATGGGGACCTGTAGGGGACACACAGGGACCTACAGGGGACACAAAGGGACCTATAGGGACCCATAGGGGACACGCAGGGACCTATAGGGGACACAAAGGGACCTATAGGGGACATGGAATGACGTATAGGGGACACAGAGAGACCTATAGGGACCCATAGGGGACATGGAATGACGTATAGGGGACATGGAATGACATATAGAGCACACAGAGAGACCTATGGGGACCTATAGGGGACACACAGGGACCTATAGGGGACACACAGGGACCTATGGGGACCTGTAGGGGACATGGAATGATGTATAGGAGACACAGAGAGACCTATAGGGAGCTATAGGGGACACACACTGACCTATAGGGGACATGGAATGACATATAGGGGACACAGAGAGACCTATGGGGACCCATAGGGGACACGCAGGGACCTATAGGGGACACATGGCGACCTATAGGGACCTACAAGGGACACAGAGAGACCTATGGGGATCTATAGGGACCTATAGGGGACACGCAGGGACCTATAGGGGACACAGAAGGACCTATAGGGAGCTATAGGGGACACACAGGGACCTATAGGGGACACGCGGGGACCTATAGGGGACACAGAGAGACCTATGGGGACCTGTAGGGACCTACAGGGACATATAGGGACCTATAGGGGACATGGAATGACATATAGGGGACACAGAGAGACCTATGGGGACCTATAGGGAGCTATAGGGGACACACAGGTACCTATAGGGGGCACACAGGGACATACAGGGGACACACAGGGACCTATGGTGACCTATATGGGACATCAAATGACATATACAGGACATAGAGCAACCTATGGTGACTTAGAGGGGTCATGCAGGGACCTATAGGGGACACAGAGAGACCTATGGGGACCTATAGGGAGCTATAGAGGACACACAGGGACCTATAGGGGTCATGCAGGGACATATAGGAACCTACAAGGGACACAGAGAGACCTATGGGGATCTATAGGGACCTATAGGGGACACGCAGGGCCCTACAGGGGACACAGAGGGACCTATGGGGACCTGTAGGGACCTACAGGGACATATAGGGACCTACAGGGAACATGGAATGACATATAGGGGACACAGAGAGACCTATGGGGACCTATAGGGAGCTATAGGGGACACGCAGGGACCTATAGGGGACACGCAGGGACCTACGGTGACCTATATGGGACAATGAATGACATATAGAGGACATAGAGCAACCTATGGTGACCTATAGGGGTCATGCAGGACCTATAGGGACCTACAAGCGACACAGAGAGACCTATGGGGATCTATGGTGACCTATAGGGGACATGCAGGGACCTATAGGGGACACAGAGGGACCTATGGGGACCTATAGGGACCGACAGGGACGTATAGGGACCTATAGAGGACATGGAATGACGTATAGGGGACACAGAGAGACCTATGGGGACCTATAGGGGACATGGAATGATGTATAGGGGACACAGAGGGACCTATAGGGGACATGCAGAGACCTATAGGGACCTACAGGGAACACTGAGAGACCTATGGGGACCTATAGGGACCTACAGGGGACACAGAGAGACCTATGGGGACCTACACAGGCCTATAGGGGACACGCAGGGATGTACAGGGACCTATAGGGGACATGCAATGACATATAGGGAACACAGAGAGACCTATAGGGAACATGAAACAACCTATAGGGACCTACAGAGACCTATAGGGGACACGCAAGG
Organism: Tinamus guttatus; assembly: GCF_059628265.1. Taxonomy (NCBI): domain Eukaryota; kingdom Metazoa; phylum Chordata; class Aves; order Tinamiformes; family Tinamidae; genus Tinamus; species Tinamus guttatus. The sequence continues at coordinate 63,343 of NW_028289926.1, read as the reverse complement.
ACATATAGAAACCTATAGAGGACACACAGGGACCTATAGAGACCTACATGGGACACAGGGTGACCTATGGGGACATATAGAGACCTATAGGGGACACGAGGGGACCTATAGGAGACATGCAATGACCTATAGGAGACATGGAGTGAGCCATAGGGGTGTATAAGGGACACAGATTGATCTATAGTGACCTATAGAGCACATGGAACAGCCTATATGGGACATAGAGAGACATAAAGGGACCTATAGAGATCTATAACGGACACATAGATACCTATAGGGACCTACAGCGGACACAGAGAGACCAATGGGGACCTATAGAGACCTATAGGAGACATGAAATGACCTATAGGAGACACAGAAAGATCTATGGTGATCTATAGAGACCTATAGGGCGCATGCAGGGACCTATAAGGGACATAGAAAGACCTATAGGGACCTATAGAGACCTACAGGGCACACAGAGAGACCTATGGGAACCTATAGAAACCTATAGGGGACATGGAACGATCTATAGGGGACACAGAGAGATCTAAAGGGACATATAGGGAGCCCAGAGTGACCGGTAGGGATCTATAAGGGACACACAGGGACCTATAGGGACCTATAGGGACCATAGCGGGACCTATAGGGACGGAGCGGGGAGCAGGGGGCTCCATAGCGACCTATGGCGGCCAGCAGGGACCATATATAGGACCCAGAGGGCCCTATAGGGCCACGTGGGGGCCTCGAGCAGCCCATGAGAGAGTTAAAACGGGGCCTATAGGGGCCTATAGGGGATGGAGGAGGAGGAAGGGGGCCTATAGGGGCTCCCGGGGGCCTATAGGGGCCTATAGGGAACCAGGAGGAAGCGGGGCCTATAGGGGGCCACGGGGGCCTATAGGGACCTATAGGGGACCGGGGAGGAAGAGGGGCCCATAGGGTGTCCCAGGAGCCTATAGGGGCCTATAGGGGACCAGGAAGAGGAGCCTATAGGGGGTCCCGGGGACCTATAGGGGACCGGGGAGGAAGTGGGGCCCATAGGATGCCCCGGGGGCCTATAGGGGACCAGGAAGAGGGGCCCATAGGGGCTCCCGGGGGCCTATAGGGGCCCATAGGGGACTGCGGAGGAAGAGGGGCCCATAGGATGTCCCGGGAGCCTATAGGGGCCCATAGGGGACCAGGGAGCCTATAGGGGCCTATAGGGGACCAGGAAGAGGGGCCTATAGGGGCTCCCGGGGACCTATAGGGGCCTATAGGGGACCGGGGAGGAAGAGGGGCCCATAGCGTGTCCCGGGGACCTATAGGGGCCTATAAGGGACATAGGGCGGCCCTATAGGGGGCCGCACGGCGGGAGGGGGGCGCGCGTGACGTCAGCGGAGCTATAGGGGACCCGGGGGGGGCCATAGGGGCCGCGCGGCGGCACCTGCGGAGCGGAGCGGAGCCGGCTGGACCTCGGCGGCCACCGTCGGGGACGGAGGGGCGGGGGGAGCGTCTGCGCACGCGCGGCGGGGGGGGGGGGGGCCGCCTTAAAGCGGCGACGGCCGGGGAGGGGGCGGGGCCGCTTTAAGAGAGGGGCGGGGCCTCGCGGGCCACCGTAGCGCGGCCGGAAACCGTGGGGGGGGAACAGGAAACCGGGGAGCGGCACCGGGATGGGGGAAGGAAGCCCGGAGGCGCGCTCGGCGCCATCTTGGAGACGGCCGGAAACGCCGCGGTCGCCATGGAAACGACCGGAAGCGTCGGGGGGGGGGACCCTGAGGGGGCTGCTTCCGGGGACGCCGCTGCCGTCGCCATGGGGACGCCCGGCGCGCCGGAAGTTCCCGCCTTCCCGGAGCCGTTTCCGGCCTGGAGCCACGCGGGGACGCGGAAGTAGCTACCGCGAGACCGGAAACGGGTTGGGGGGAGGCCGGAAGTAGTTTCCAGGGGTTGCGGAAATAGTTGCCGGGGGACCGGAAGTTGCCGGAACGGATGTTACCGCGGGCAGCGTTTCCGGGGAGGGGGCGGGTTGGGAGTGGAGGCCCTGAAATGGGGCCAAAACGAGTGAAAACGAGCAAAAAAAAATCACTTATTTATTTATTATATCATTGCTTTGGGGCACAAAAAACCCCAAATCCGGTGGGTTTGGCCCCAAAATGGCCCCCTCGACACCTGCAGGTCCCCAAAATCCCCGGGATTGGGCCCAAAATCCTCCCCCCCGCCCGCCCTGGGTGCGGGGGGGGGGGGGAGCGCTGGGGGTTGTTATGGCAACAGAGCGCCCCGGGGGGGGGCGTTGCCATGGTAACGGGGGGGCTGGGGGTCCCTATGGTAACGGGGGGGGCGGTTGCTCTGGTAACGGAGGGGCGGTTGCTATGGTAACGGGGGCGGGGCGGTTGCTATGGTGACGGGGCCCCCAGCAGCTCCCGCAGCTGCTCCAGGCTCCGCTCCAGCCGCTCCAGGCGCCGCCGGGTGTCGCGTTGACCCTCGGCCACCTCGGCCACCGCGGCCGCCACCTGCGGGGAGGGGCCCAGGAGTCCGGGAAGGGCCCAGGAGTCCGGGAAGGGCCCAGGAATCCGGGAAGGGCCCAGGAATCCGGGAAGGGGCCCAGGAGTCTGGGAAGGGGCCCAGGAGTCTGGGAAGGGGCCCAGGAGTCTGGGAAGGGGCCCAGGAGTCCGGGAAGGGCCCAGGAGTCCGGGAAGGGCCCAGGAATCCGGGAAGGGGCCCAGGAATCCGGGAAGGGGCCCAGGCGTCCGGGAAGGGCCCAGGAATCCGGGAAGGGCCCAGGAGTCCGGGAAGGGACCCAGGAATCCGGGAAGGGGCCCAGGAATCCGGGAAGGGGCCCAGGAATCTGGGAAGGGGCCCAGGAATCCGGGAAGGGGCCCAGGAATCTGGGAAGGGCCCAGGAGTCCGGGAAGGGGCCCAGGCGTCCGGGAAGGGGCCCAGGAATCCGGGAAGGGGCCCAGGAATCCGGGAAGGGCCCAGGAGTCTGGGAAGGGCCCAGGAATCCGGGAAGGGCCCAGGAGTCCGGGAAGGGGCCCAGGAATCCGGGAAGGGGCCCAGGAGTCTGGGAAGGGCCCAGGAATCCGGGAAGGGGCCAGGAATCCGGGAAGGGGCCGGGAATCCAGGAAGGGGCCCAGGAATCTGGGAAGGGGCCCAGGAGTCCGGGAAGGGGCCCAGGCGTCCGGGAAGGGCCCAGGAATCCGGGAAGGGGCCCAGGAATCCCGGGAAGGGCCCAGGAATCCGGGAAGGGCCCAGGCGTCCGGCCTCACCCTGGTGGGTCTCAGCGCCACCTCCGCGTCCTCCTGGATCTTCCGGTGCCGGATCCGGGCATCCCGGAACCTGGCGGGAAGGGGGGGGGGATGGGATGATGGGAAGGGGACCCAGGCGTCCGGGCCCCCCCCCCCCGCCCGGTTCCGCTCTCACTCCTCCAGCGCCAGCAGCAGCCGCCGCTCCCGGCGCCATCCGGGGGGTTCCCGGCGCAGCCGCCAGGCGGCCTGGAGGAGCCGCGCGGCCCCGGCACGGACCTGGAACGGGATGGGATGGGATGGGGGGGTCAGCCGGACGCCTGGGCCCTTCCCGGACTCCTGGGCCCCTTCCCGGACTCCTGGGCCCCTTCCCGGATTCCTGGTCCCTTTCCCGGACTCCTGGGCCCTTCCCGGACTCCTGGGCCCTTCCCGGACTCCTGGGCCCCTTCCCGGACTCCTGGGCCCTTCCCGGATTCCTGGGCCCTTCCCGGATTCCTGGGCCCCTTCCCGGACTCCTGGGCCCCTTCCCGGACTCCTGGGCCCTTCCCGGGACTCCTGGGCCCCTTCCTGGATTCCTGGGCCCTTCCCGGATTCCTGGGCCCTTCCCGGTTTCCTGGGCCCCTTCCCGGATTCCTGGGCCCCTTCCCGGATTCCTGGGCCCTTTCCCGGACGCCTGGGCCCTTCCCGGACTCCTGGGCCCCTTCCCGGATTCCAGGGCCCCTTCCCGGACTCCTGGGCCCCTTCCCGGACGCCTGGGCCCTTCCCGGATTCCTGGGCCCTTCCCGGACTCCTGGGCCCCTTTCCCGGACGCCTGGGCCCCTTCCCGGACGCCTGGGCCCTTCCCGGATTCCAGGGCCCCTTCCCGGACTCCTGGGCCCCTTCCCGGACGCCTGGGCCCCTTCCCGGATTCCTGGGCCCCTTCCCGGACTCCTGGGCCCTTTCCCGGACTCCTGGGCCCCTTCCCGGACGCCTGGGCCCTTCCCGGATTCCTGGGCCCCTTCCCGCATTCCTGGGCCCTTCCCGGACTCCTGGGCCCTTCCCGGACTCCTGGGCCCTTCCCAGATTCCTGGGCCCTTCCCGGACTCCTGGGCCCTTCCCGGACGCCTGGGCCCTTCCCGTTCCCCCACCTGGCGGTGGCTCCGCTGGCTCTGCAGGAGGTCGAACAGCAGCTGCTCCGAACGGCTGAACTGGAGCCGCTCGGCCACGACGGCCACGAGGAGAGCGGAGCAGCAGACGCCCTGGGGGGACATGGGGGACATTGGGGACAATGGGGACATTGGGGACATTGGGGACATTGGGGACATGGGGGACATTGGGGGACATGGGGGACAGGGGGGACATTGGGGACAATGGGGACATGGGGGACATTGGGGACAATGGCGGACATGTTGGGGACATAGGGACACATGGGGGACACGTTGGGGACATAGGGACACATTGGGGACATGGGGACACTTTGGGGTCATTGGGACACATTGGGGACATGGGGACACTTTGGGGACACACTGGGGTCATTGGGACACTTGGGGACACATTGGGGACATGGGGGCACTTTGGGGACACATTGGGGTCATTGGGGCACATTGGGGACATGGGGACATGTGGGGACACAGCAGGGACACGTTGGGGATACGGGGACACATGGACACACGTGGGGACATGGGGACACATGGGGACATATTGGGGACACATGGAGACACGGCAGGGACAAATGGGGACATAGGGACACGGGGACATGGGGACACATGGGGACACGTGGGGACATGTGGGGACACACTGGGCACACTTTGGGGACACACTGGGGTCATTGGACACACATTGGGGACACATTGGGGTCATTGGGGACATTGGGGTCATTGGGGACATGAGGACACTTGGGGCACACATTGGGGACATTGGGGACGCATTGGGGACACATTGGGACACACTGAGGACATTGGGGACACATTGGGGACACTTGGGGACACTTTGGGGTCATTGGGGACACATTGGGACACTTTGGGGACACATTGGGACACACTGGGGACATTGGGACACTTTGGGGACACTTGGGGACACATTGGGGACATGGGGACACTTTGGGGACACATTGGGGTCATTGGGACATACTGGGGACATATTGGGACACTTTGGGGACATAGGGGACACATTTAGGGACACTTTGGGGACACACTGGGGACATTGGGGACACACTGGGCACACATTGGGGACATGGGGACACATTGGGACACATTGGGGACATGGGGACACACTGGGCACACTTTGGGGACACATTGGGGTCATTGGACACACATTGGGGACACATTGGGGACACACTGGGAACATTGGGGACACACTGGGGACATTGGGACACTTTGGGGACACTTGGGGACACATTGGGGTCATTGGGACACATTGGGGACATGGGCACACTTTGGGGACACACTGGGGTCATTGGACACACATTGGGCACACATTGGGGACATGGGGACACACTGGGGACATTGGGACACTTTGGGGACACTTGGGGACACATTGGGGTCATTGGGACACATTGGGGACATGGGGACACTTTGGGGACACATTGGGGTCATTGGACACACATTGGACACACATTGGGCACACACTGGGGACATTGGGGACACACTGGGGACATTGGGACACTTTGGGACACATTGGGGTCATTGGGACACATAGGGGACACATTGGGACACTTTGGGGTCATTGGACACACATCGGACACACATTGGGGACATTGGGGACACACTGGGGACATTTGGACACTTTGGGGACACTTGGGGACACATTGGGGTCATTGGGACACATTGGGGACACATTGGGACACTTTGGGGACACATTGGGGTCATTGGGGCACATTGGGGACACACTGGGCACACTTTGGGGACACACTGGGGTCATTGGACACACATTGGACACACATTGGGACACACTGGGGACATGGGGACACATTGGGGACATTGGGACACTTTGGGGACACTTGGGGACACTTTGGGGTCATTGGGACACATTGGGGACACATTGGGACACTTTGGGGACACATTGGGGTCATTGGGACACATAGGGGACACATTGGGACACTTTGGGGTCATTGGACACACATCGGACACACATTGGGGACATTGGGGACACACTGGGGACATTTGGACACTTTGGGGACACTTGGGGACACATTGGGGTCATTGGACACACATTGGACACACATTGGGGACATTGGGGACATGGGGACACACTGGGGACATTGGGACACTTTGGGGACACTTGGGGACACATTGGGGTCATTGGGACACATTGGGGACACATTGGGACACTTTGGGGACACATTGGGGTCATTGGGGCACATTGGGGACACACTGGGCACACTTTGGGGACACACTGGGGTCATTGGACACACATTGGACACACATTGGGACACACTGGGGACATGGGGACACATTGGGGACATTGGGACACTTTGGGGACACTTGGGGACACTTTGGGGTCATTGGGACACATTGGGGACACTTGGGGGCACTTTGGGGACACACTGGGCACACATTGGGGACATGGGGACACTTTGGGGACACACTGGGCACACTTTGGGGACCCATTGGGGTCATTGGACACACATTGGGACACACTGGGAACATTGGGGACACACTGGCGACATTGGGACACTTTGGGGACACTTGGGGACACATTGGGGTCATTGGACACACATTGGACACACATTGGGGACATTGGGGACATGGGGACACACTGGGGACATTGGACACTTTGGGGACACTTGGGGACACATTGGGGTCATTGGACACACATTGGACACACATTGGGGACATTGGGGACATGGGGACACACTGGGGACATTGGGACACTTTGGGGACACTTGGGGACACATTGGGGTCATTGGGACACATTGGGGACATGGGCACACTTTGGGGACACACTGGGGTCATTGGACACACATTGGGCACACATTGGGGACATGGGGACACACTGGGGACATTGGGACACTTTGGGGACACTTGGGGACACATTGGGGTCATTGGGACACATTGGGGACATGGGGACACTTTGGGGACACATTGGGGTCATTGGACACACATTGGACACACATTGGGCACACACTGGGGACATTGGGGACACACTGGGGACATTGGGACACTTGGGGACACATTGGGGTCATTGGGACACATTGGGGACACACTGGGACACTTTGGGGTCATTGGACACACATCGGACACACATTGGGGACATTGGGGACACACTGGGGACATTTGGACACTTTGGGGACACTTGGGGACACATTGGGGTCATTGGGACACATTGGGGACACATTGGGACACTTTGGGGACACATTGGGGTCATTGGGGCACATTGGGGACACACTGGGCACACTTTGGGGACACACTGGGGTCATTGGACACACATTGGACACACATTGGGACACACTGGGGACATGGGACACATTGGGACATTGGGACACTTTGGGGACACTTGGGGACACTTTGGGGTCATTGGGACACATTGGGGACACTTGGGGGCACTTTGGGACACACTGGGCACACATTGGGGACATGGGGACACTTTGGGGACACACTGGGCACACTTTGGGGACCCATTGGGGTCATTGGACACACATTGGGACACACTGGGAACATTGGGGACACACTGGCGACATTGGGACACTTTGGGACACTTGGGGACACATTGGGGTCATTGGACACACATTGGACACACATTGGGGACATTGGGGACATGGGGACACACTGGGGACATTGGGACACTTTGGGGACACTTGGGGACACATTGGGGTCATTGGGACACATTGGGGACACATTGGGACACTTTGGGGACACATTGGGACACACTGGGGACACATTGGGGTCATTGGGGACACACTGGGGACATTGGGACACTTTGGGGACAGTTGGGGACACTTTGGGGTCATTGGGACACATTGGGGACACTTTGGGACACTTTGGGGACACATTGGGGACACATTGGGGTCATTGGACACACATTGGGGACACATTGGGGACATTGGGGACACATTGGGGACACATTGGAGACAGGGGACACATTGGGGTCATTGGGTCACTTTGGGGACACTTTGGGGACATCGGGCACACATTTGGGACACATTTGGGAACATGGGGACACTTTGGGGACACATTAGGGACATTGGGGACGCTTTGAGCACACATTGGGGACACATTGGGGTCATTGGGCCACATTGGGGACACTTTGGGGACACATTGGGGTCATTGGGTCACTTTGGGGACACGGGGACACATTGGGGACACTTTGGGGACACATTTGGGATATTTGGGACACATTGGGGACACATTGGGGACATTGGGACACATTGGGGACACTTTGGGGACACATCAGGGACACTGGGGACACATTGGGGACACAAGGACACTTTGGGGACACATTGAGGACGCACTGGGGACATTGGGGACACATTGGGGTCATTTGGGACACACTGGGGACATTGGGCACACATTGGGGACACATTGGTAACATTGGGGACACATTGGGCACACACTGGGGACATGGGGACACATTGGGGACATTGGGGACACATTGGGACACACTAGGCACACTTTGGGGACACATTGGGGTCATTGGGACACATTGGGGACACACTGGGGTCATTGGGGACACACTGGGGACATTGGGACACTTTGGGGACACTTGGGGACACATTGGGGTCATTGGGACACATTGGGGACACACTGGGACACTTTGGGGTCATTGGACACACATCGGACACACATTGGGGACATTGGGGACACACTGGGGACATTTGGACACTTTGGGGACACTTGGGGACACATTGGGGTCATTGGGACACATTGGGGACACATTGGGACACTTTGGGGACACATTGGGGTCATTGGGGCACATTGGGGACACACTGGGCACACTTTGGGGACACACTGGGGTCATTGGACACACATTGGACACACATTGGGACACACTGGGGACATGGGGACACATTGGGGACATTGGGACACTTTGGGGACACTTGGGGACACTTTGGGGTCATTGGGACACATTGGGGACACTTGGGGGCACTTTGGGGACACACTGGGCACACATTGGGGACATGGGGACACTTTGGGGACACACTGGGCACACTTTGGGGACCCATTGGGGTCATTGGACACACATTGGGACACACTGGGAACATTGGGGACACACTGGCGACATTGGGACACTTTGGGGACACTTGGGGACACATTGGGGTCATTGGACACACATTGGACACACATTGGGGACATTGGGGACATGGGGACACACTGGGGACATTGGGACACTTTGGGGACACTTGGGGACACATTGGGGTCATTGGGACACATTGGGGACACATTGGGACACTTTGGGGACACATTGGGACACACTGGGGACACATTGGGGTCATTGGGGACACACTGGGGACATTGGGACACTTTGGGGACAGTTGGGGACACTTTGGGGTCATTGGGACACATTGGGGACACTTTGGGACACTTTGGGGACACATTGGGGACACATTGGGGTCATTGGACACACATTGGGGACACATTGGGGACATTGGGGACACATTGGGGACACATTGGAGACAGGGGACACATTGGGGTCATTGGGTCACTTTGGGGACACTTTGGGGACATCGGGCACACATTTGGGACACATTTGGGAACATGGGGACACTTTGGGGACACATTAGGGACATTGGGGACGCTTTGAGCACACATTGGGGACACATTGGGGTCATTGGGCCACATTGGGGACACTTTGGGGACACATTGGGGTCATTGGGTCACTTTGGGGACACGGGGACACATTGGGGACACTTTGGGGACACATTTGGGATATTTGGGACACATTGGGGACACATTGGGGACATTGGGACACATTGGGGACACTTTGGGGACACATCAGGGACACTGGGGACACATTGGGGACACAAGGACACTTTGGGGACACATTGAGGACGCACTGGGGACATTGGGGACACATTGGGGTCATTTGGGACACACTGGGGACATTGGGCACACATTGGGGACACATTGGTAACATTGGGGACACATTGGGCACACACTGGGGACATGGGGACACATTGGGGACATTGGGGACACATTGGGACACACTAGGCACACTTTGGGGACACATTGGGGTCATTGGGACACATTGGGGACACACTGGGGTCATTGGGGACACACTGGGGACATTGGGACACTTTGGGGACACTTGGGGACACATTGGGGTCATTGGGACACATTGGGGACACACTGGGCACACTTTGGGGACACATTGGGGTCATTGGACACACATTGGGCACACACTGGGGACATGGGGACACACTGGGGACATTGGGGACACTTTGGGGTCATTGGGACACATTGGGGTCATTGGGACACATTGGGGACACTTTGGGACACTTTGGGGACACATTGGGGTCATTGGACGCGCATTGGGACACACTGGGGACACTTGGGGACACTTTGGGGTCATTGGGACACATTAGGGACACATTGGGGACACATTGGGACACACTGGGGACATTGGGGACACTTTGGGGACACATTGGGGACATGGGGACACTTTGGGGACACACTGGGGACATTGGGGACACTGGGGCCAGGTGACGCACGGTGGCCCCCGCCGCCAGGCACAGCAGCCGTCCCCCCGCGGTGACAGGGACCAGGTCCCCGTAGCCGACGGTCAGGAAGGTGACAGGGAGGAGCCACAGGGCGGCCGGGAGGGACGAGACCGGGGACGCGGGAGCCGCCCTGGGGACAACGGGGACAATGGGGACATGGGGACAATGGGGATAATGGGGACAATGGGGACAATGGGGACAATGGGACAATGGGGATAATGGGGGACATGGGGACAATGGGGGACATGGGGACAATGGGGATAATGGGGACAATGGGGATAATGGGGGACATGGGGACAATGGGACAATGGGACAATGGGGAGAATGGGGACAATGGGGACAATGGGGGACAATGGGGACAATGGGGACATGGGGACAATGGGACAATGGGACAATGGGGAGAATAGGGACAATGGGGACAATGGGGGACAATGGGGACAATGGGGACATGGGGGACATTGGGACAATGGGGATAATGGGGACAATGGGGACAATGGGACAATGGGGGACATGGGGGACATTGGGACAATGGGGACAATGGGGACATGGGGGACATTGGGGACACTGAGGGACAATGGGGACAATGGGGACAATGGGGGACATTAGGGGTAATGGGGACATTGGGGATAATGGGGGACATTGGAGACATGGGGACATTGGGGACATTGGGGGTCATGGGGACAATGGGGACATGGGGGGACATGGGGACATTGGGACAATGGGGACATGGGGGACAATGGGGACAATGGGGGACATGGGGATAATGGGGACATGGGGACAATGGGGGATAATGGGGGACATTGGGACAATGGGGATAATGGGGACAATGGGGATAATGGGGGACATGGGGACATTGGGACAATGGGGACACATGGGGACAATGGGGACACATGGGGATAATGGGGACATGGGGACAATGGGGGATAATGGGGGACATTGGGACAATGGGGATAATGGGGACAATGGGGATAATGGGGGACATGGAGACATTGGGACAATGGGGACATGGGGGACATTGGGGACACTGGGGGACATTGGGGACAATGGGGATAATGGGGGACATGGGGACATTGGGGGTAATGGGGACAATGGGGACATGGGGGGACATTGGGGACAATGGGGACACTGGGGACAATGGGGACAATGGGGGATATGGGGACAATGGGGGACATGGAGACATGGAGGACATTGGGGACAATGGGGACATTGGGGACATGGGGACAATGGGGACATGGGGACATGGGAACATTGGGACAATGGGGACATTGGGGACACTGGGGACAATGGGGACATTGGGGCATGGGGACAATGGGGAACATGGGGTCCCCCTGTCACAGCCCACATGTCCCCCCATTATCCCGGTGTCCCCCATTGTCCCCAATGTCCCCCATTGTCCCCATATCCCCCCAGTGTCCCCTATGCCCCCCCTTGTCCCCACTGTCCCTCCTTGTCCCCCCATTGTCCCTCCTTGTCCCCCCATTGTCCCCCCTGTCCCCATTGTTCTCATGTCCCCCCATGTCCTCTCGTGTCCCCCATTGTCCCTGCTGTCCCTCATTGTCCCCATTGTCCCCACTGTCAGCCTGTCCCCAATGTCCCCCATTGTCCTCGCTGCCCCCATTGTTCCCCTGTCCCCATGTCCCCTCGTTGTCCCCAATGTCCCCCCACTGTCCCGCTTGTCCCTGCTGTCCCCATTGTTCTCATGTCCCCCTATGTCCCCCCATTGTCTCCTCTGTCCCCATTGTCCCCGCTGTCCCCATGTCCGATTGTCCCCATTGTTCCCATTGTTCCCATGTCCCTCATTGTCCCCATTGTCCCCCCATGTCCTCTCGTGTCCCCATTGTCCCTGCTGTTCCCCATTGTCCCCATTGTCCCCCCATTGCCCCCGCTGTCCCCATGTCCCCCATTGTCCCCATGTCCCCCCATGTCCCCATCTCCCCCCTTGTCTCCACTGTCCCCTTTGTCCCCATTGTCCCTCCATGTCCCCATTGTCCCCCCAGTACCTCTATTGTCCCCATGTTCCCCCATTGTCCCCCCGTCCCCATTGTCCCTAATGTCCCCCATGTCCCCGCTGTCCCCGTATGTCCCATGTCCCCATTGTCCCCCCATGTCCTCTGTGTTCATCATTGTCCCCGCTGTCCGCGCTCCCCCCGTTGTCCCCAATGTCCCTGCTGTCCCCATGTCCCCATTGTCCCCAATGTCCCCCCATTGTCCCCCCGTCCCCAATGGCCCCCCTTGTCCCCGCTGTCCCCATTGTCCCCCATGTCTCCATGTCCCCCCTGCCCCTGTCCCCCTATTGTCCCCCATTGTCCCCATGTCCCCATTGTCCCCATTGTCCCCACGTCCCCCCATGTCCCCATTGTCCCCATGTCCCCTCATTGTCCCCATTGCCCCCCCTGTCCCCAATGTCCCCCTGGTCCCCCCATTATCCCCCCGTCCCCAATGTCCCCCCATGTCCCCAATGTCCCCATTGTCCCCATTGTTCCCATATCCCCCCATTGTCCCCCCCCCCCCGTTACCTCTCCGTCACCAGCAGGACCCACCCCCCCATGTCCCCATGTCCCCCCTGTCCCCAATGTCCCCCAATGTCCCTCCATATCCCCAATGTCCCCATTGTCCCCATTGTCCCCATTGTCCCCCCGTTACCTCTCGGTCACCAGCAGGACCCACCCCTCCATGTCCCCATTGTCCCTGCTGTCCCCATGTCCCCCCATGTCCCCAATGTCCCCATATCCCCCCATTGTCCCCATGTCCCCATATCCCCCATTGTCCCCATGTCCCCCCATTGTCCCCCATTGTCCCCATATCCCCCATTGTCCCCATTGTCCCCCCATTGTCCCCCATGTCCCCATTGTCCCCAATGTCCCCATTGTCCCCCCCCCGTTACCTCTCGGTCACCAGCAGGACCCACCCCTCCATGTCCCCAATGTCCCCATTGTCCCCATGTCCCCTCATGTCCCCATGTCCCCCCATTGTCCCCATGTCCCTCCATGTCCCTCCATGTCCCCAATGTCCCCATTATCCCCCATTGTCCCCATTGTCCCCCCCATTGTCCCCCATTGTCCCTGCTGTCCCCATTGTCCCCATGTCCCCTCATGTCCCCATGTCCCCCCATTGTCCCCATGTCCCTCCATGTCCCTCCATGTCCCTCCATGTCCCCAATGTCCCCATTATCCCCCATTGTCCCCATTGTCCCCCCATTGTCCCCCATTGTCCCTGCTGTCCCCATTGTCCCCATTGTCCCCTCATGTCCCCAATGTCCCCCCATTGTCCCCATTGTCCCCCCCGTTACCTCTCGCTCACCAGCAGGACCCACCCCCACAATGTCTCCATGTCCCCCCTGTCCCCATTGTACCCCCATGTCCCAATGTCCCCATTGTTCCCAATATCCCCCCATATCCCCCCATTGTCCCCAATGTCCCCATGTCCCCTCATGTCCCCATTGTCCCCATTGTCCCCATTGTCCCCCCATTGTCCCCATTGTCCCCATATCCCCCATTGTCCCCATATCCCCCCATTGTCCCCCCCCCGTTACCTCTCGGTCACCAGCAGGCCCCACCCCCCCAGCGCGGCCGCCGCCGCCGCCCCCCCCAGCAGCGCCCCCGCCGGGCGGCGCCGGAGCAGCGCGCGCAGCGCGAAGGGCGCGCCCAGCGCCACGTGACCCAGCGCGCCAATGGCGGCGCCGGCCCCGCCCCCGGCCCCGCCCCCGGCGCGCAGCGCGCGCGGCGCCGCCAGCCCCGCCCGCGCCAACATGGCGAGCGCCAGCGCGCGCCGCCACCAGGGGGCGGGGCCGCAGGGAGGGGGCGGGGCCAGCGCCGGGGGGCGGGGCCAGCGCGGGGGCGGGTGCAGCGCGCACAGCGCCAGCTCCAGCGCCGCCCACGCCGCGCGCCGGCCCCGCAGCGCCGACAGCCAATGGCGGGCGCCCACGTCACACAGGGCGAGCTGCGAGGGGGCGGGGCGGAGTTAGGGGGGCGGGGCGGAGTCAGGGGAGGGGCGGGGCGGGCGGGGCTTGGGGAGGCGGGCGCCCCACGTGACACGGACTGCGGGGGGGGGGGGCGGGGACCGCGAGCGCGTTGCGGAGCAACGGGGGGCGGGGCTTGGTGAGCAGGGGGCGGGGCGCTTGGACGGGGGCGGGGCTTAATGCGGGGACGCATAGGGGAGGGAGCGGGGATGAAGTCGGGGCGGGGCTTGGGGACCGGGTGGGGATTATAGAGGGCGGGGCTTGGGGAGTGGGTGGGGCTTACGGAGAGCGGGAATTTTTGAGGGGGCGGGGCTTCGCGCCAAGGGGCCGGACCCTGGGGAAAGGGCCCAGGTGTGGGGGATGGGGGGGGTGCAGGGGCTCCGTGTCCGGGAAGGGCCCAGGAGTCCGGGAAGGGGCCCAGGAGTCCGGGAAGGGGCCCAGGAGTCCGGGAAGGGCCCAGGAGTCCGGGAAGGGGCCCGGAATCCGGGAAGGGCCCAGGAGTCCGGGAAGGGCCCAGGAGTCCGGGAAGGGGCCCAGGAGTCCGGGAAAGGGCCCAGGCGTCCGGGAAGGGGCCCAGGCGTCCGGGCACCTGCAGCTCCAGGCGGTAGCAGAGCAGCAGCAGCAGCAGGAGGGCGACGGTGGAGCCCGACATGAGGAGCTCCAGGGCGAAGAGGCAGCCGGGCCACTGCGTGGGGGGGGGCCCAGGCGTCCGGGAAGGGGCCCAGGAGTTCGGGAAAGGGCCCAGGAGTTCGGGAAGGGGCCCAGGAGTTCGGGAAGGGGCCCAGGAGTTCGGGAAAGGGCCCAGGCGTCCGGGAAGGGGCCCAGGAGTCCGGGGCCTCCTTGGTCAATATTGACCCTGCAGCCCGGCCCTTCCCGCCTGCCGCAGCACAACCCGGGGGGGGGGCCCAGGCGTCCGGGCCTGTCCCCACCCCCATCCCATTAAGGGGCCCCGGCGTCCGGGCCCCCCCCCCTCCAAAAGGGCCCAGGTGTCCGGACTCCCCCAACCCCATTAAGGGGCCCTGGCATCCGGGCCCCCCCCACCCCCCACCCCAATAAGGGGCCCAGGCGTCCGGGTCCCCCCCCCACCCCAATAAGGGGCCCAGGCGTCCGAGCCCCCCACAACAAGGGCCCAGGAGTCCGGGCCCCCTCCAACCCCCCCAACGAGGGGCCCAGGCGTCCGGGTCCCCCCCACCCCAATAAGGGGCCCATGGGTCCCAGTGCCCCCCCCCCCCCCACAGGGGCCCAGGCGTCCAAACCCCCCCCCACCACCTCAATAAGGGCCCGGACGCCTGGGCCCCCCCCCCAACCCCAATAAGGGGCCCAGGCGTCCGAGCCCCCCCATCCCCATTAAGGGGCCCAGGCATCCGGGTCCCCCCCCCCCAACAAGGGCCCAGGCGTCTGGGCCCCCTCCACCCCCCCCCCCAACGAGGGGCCCAGGCGTCCGAGCCCCCCCCCCCATCCCATTAAAGGGCCCAGGCGTCCGGGCCACCCCCCCCCAATGAGGGGCCCAGGCGTCCGGGCCCCCCCCCCCATCCCATTAAGGGGCCCAGGCGTCCGAGCCCCCCCCCAACCCCAATAAGGGGCCCAGGCGTCCGAGCCCCCCCTCCCCCATCCCATTAAGGGGCCCAGGCGTCCGAGTCACCCCCCCGCTCCCCCCCAAAGGGGCCCAGGCGTCCGGGCCCCCCCCCCCAACCCCATTAAGGGGCCCAGGCGTCCGGGTCCCCTCCACCCCCACCCACAACGAGGGGCCCAGGCGTCCAAGCCCCCCCCCACAAGGGCCCAGGTGTCCGGGCCCCCCCCCCCCCCCAATGAGGGGCCCAGGCGTCCGAGCCCCCCCCATCCCATTAAGGGGCCCAGGCGTCCGAGTCACCCCCCCAACCCCAATAAGGGGCCCAGGCGTCCGAGCCCCCCTCCCATCCCATTAAAGGGCCCAGGCGTCCGAGCCCCCCCCCCCACAAGGGCCCAGGCGTCCGAGTCACCCCCCCCCCCAACGAGGGGCCCAGGCGTCCGAGCCCCCCCCCCCCCCCCAAAAGGGGGCCCCGGCGTCCGGGCGCTACCTGACAGGGCGCCAGGGCCTCCAGCTCCGTGTGGGCCACCATGGCCACCAGCCCCACGGCCGAGGCCACCAGGGCCCGGCGCGACGCGGCCCCCGCGGCCGCCAGCAGCGCCTGGCGCCGGCCCAGGCGGCCCAGGGCCTCGCGGGGGGACAGCGGTGACACCGGGGACACCGGTGACACCGGGGACATCGGTGACACCGGTGACATCGGGGACATTGGGGACATTGGGGACACTGGGGACATGGGGCCCCTCGTGCCACCCCCTGTGAGTCACCAATGGGAGGTGGCGCCCGGACGCCGGGGCCCCTCCCCGGGGACAACAAAAAGGCTCCGAGTTTCATTGTTTTATTGGGGGGTTGGGGACGCGTTGGGGACGTCACCGCCGGGGGGTGGTGGCACCTGGTGGCACCTGGTGGCACCGGTCGCATGCGGGGCCGGTGCGGGGGAGGGGGGCGTCGGGGTTGTCTCGTCCTCAGGCCAGGGCCAGAACTGGGGGGACGGGGACAAGGGACGTGTGACCCCCGTGTCCCCAATGTCCCCAATGTCCCCAATGTCCCCCCATGTCCCCCCATGTCCCCAATGTCCCCCCGTGTCCCTCCATGTCCCCCCATGTCCCCAATGTCCCCAATGTCTCCCCATGTCCCTCCACGTGTCCCCAGTGTCTCATGTCCCTCCATCTCCCAAATGTCCCCCCATGTCTCTAATGTCCCCATGTCCCCAATGTCCCCCAATGTCACATGTGCCCAGTGTCCCTGATCTCCCCCCACATCCCTCGTGTCCCCCCATGTCCCCAATGTCCCCAATGTCCCCAATGTCCCCAATGTCCCCATTGTCCCCGTTGTCCCCGTTGTCCCCCATTGTCCCCGTGTCCCCATTGTCCCCGTTGTCCCCCGTTGTCCCTGTTGTCCCCATTGTCCCCATTGTCCCCCTTGTCCCCATTGTCCCCCATGTCCCCATTGTCCCCCCATGTCCCCATTGTCCCCAATGTCCCCATGGTCCCCATTGTCCCCATGTGCCCAGTGTCCCCAACCTCCCCATGTCCCCATTGTCCATGTCCCCATTGTCCCCAATGTCCCCATTGTCCCCATTGTCCCCCATGTCCCCGTTATCCCCATTGTCCCCATTGTCCCCAATGCCCCCATTGTCCCCATTGTCCCCATGTCCCCATTGTCCCCAATGTCCCCGTTTTCCCATTGTCCCCAATGTCCCATGTGCCTAGTGTCCCCGATCTCCCCCCATGTCCCTCCATGTCCCCCATGTCCCCTGTGTCCCCAATGTCCCCATTGTCCCCCCATGTCCCCATTGTCCCCCATGTCCCCAATGTCCCCATGGTCCCCGTTGTCCCCATTGTCCCCGTTGTCCCCATTGTCCCCGTTGTCCCCCATGTCCCCAATGCCCCCATTGTCCCCGTTGTCCCCATTGTCCCCAGTGTCCCCAATGTCCCCATTGTCCCCATTGTCCCCATTGTCCCCATTGTCCCCATTGTCCCCATTGTCCCCTCACCGCTCAGGGCCTCCTGTGCGAAGTACTTGACGTCGACGTCCTGGTCCTGGGTCAGCTTCTCCAGCACCGGCTTCACCTCCGTCTGCAGCGTGCTGGGGACAGGGGACATCATGGGGACAATGGGGACACGGGGGACACTGGGGGGACATGGGGGACAATGGGGACACGGGGGGACATTGGGGACACGGGGGGACATGGGGGACAATGGGGACATTGGGGACACGGGGGGACATTGGGGACATTGGGGACACGGGGGGACATTGGGGACACGGGGGGACATGGGGGACAATGGGGACACGGGGGGACATTGGGGACACAGGGGGACATTGGGGACATTGGGGACACGGGGGGACATGGGGGACATTGGGGACATGGGGGACACGGGGGGACATGGGGGACAATGGGGACACGGGGGACATTGGGGACACTGGGGACACAGGGGACACTGGGGACATTGGGGACACGGGGGGACATTGGGGACACGGGGGGACATTGGGGACAATGGGGACACTGGGGGACATTGGGGACACCAAGGGGATGTTGGGGACACGGGGGAATTGGGGGACGTTGGGGACATTGGGGACATGGGGGGACATTGGGGACACGGAGCACATGGGACATTGGGGACATTGGGGGACATTGGGGACACCAAGGGGACGTTGGGGACACAGGGGGACATTGGGGGACGTTGGGGACATTGGGAACACGGGGGGGACATTGGGGGACGTTGGGGACACCAAGGGGACGTTGGGGACAGAGGGGACATTGGGGTCACGGAGAGATGTTGGGGACACAGGGGACATTGGGGACACAGGGGGACATGAGGGACACGGGGGGACACTGGGGACACAGAGGGGACGTTGGGGACACCGAGGGGACATGAGGGACACGGGGGGGACATTGGGGACACGGGGGGACGTTGGGGACACGGGGGGACGCTGGGGACACGGGGGACACAGAGAGGACATTGAGGACACGGGAGGGACATGAGGGGCAGGGGGGGACACTGGGGACACTGAGGGGACGTTGGGGACACCCTGGGGACGTTGGGGACACATTGGGGACACTTTCGGGATGTTAGGGACACGGGGTGACGTTGGGGACATTGGGGACACCCTGAGGACGTTGGGGACACTTTGGTGACACTCTGGGGACACCTTGGGGACATTGGGGACACACCTGGGGTCCAGGATGGGCCCGATGCGCTGCAGGGACTTGGCCACGTTGAAGCGCACGTTGGGGACACGTTGGGGACATTGGAGACACTTTGGGGATGTTGGGGTGACGTTGGGGACACCCTGGTGACACTTTGGGGACATTGGGGACACCTTGGGGACATTGGGGACACACCTGGGGTCCAGGATGGGCCCGATGCGCTGCAGGGACTTGGCCACGTTGAACCTCACGTTGGCCACCGCGTCGGCCGCCATGCGCAGCACCGTGGGGACACGGGGGGACATGGGGGACACGGGGGGACATTGGGGACATGGGGGGACATTGGGGACATTGGGGACATTGAGGACATTGGGGACACCTTGGGGACACACCTGGGGTCCAGGATGGGCCCGATGCGCTGCAGGGACTTGGCCACGTTGAACCTCACGTTGGGGACACGTTGGGGACATTGGGGATGTGTTGGGGACACAGGGTGACATTGGGGACATTGAGGACACCCTGGTGACACTTTGGGGACACCTTGGGGACATTGGGGACATTGGGGACACACCTGGGGTCCAGGATGGGCCCGATGCGCTGCAGGGACTTGGCCACGTTGAACCTCACGTTGGGGACACGTTGGGGATGTTGGGGACGTGTTGGGGACACGGGGTGACGTTGGGGACATTGAGGACACCTTGGTGACATTGGGGACACCTTGGGGACACCTTGGGGACATTGGGGACACCTTGGGGACATTGGGGACGTTGGGGACACCCTTGGGGACACCCTGGGGACATTGGGGACATTGGGGACACACCTGGGGTCCAGGATGGGCCCGATGCGCTGCAGGGACTTGGCCACGTTGAACCTCACGTTGGGGACACGTTGGGGACACGTTGGGGACACGTTGGGGATGTTGGGGACGTGTTGGGGACACAGGGTGACATTGGGGACATTGGTGACACCTTGGGGACACCTTGGGGACATTGGGGACACACCTGGGGTCCAGGATGGGCCCGATGCGCTGCAGGGACTTGGCCACGTTGAAGCGCACGTTGGCCACCGCGTCGGCCGCCATGCGCAGCACCGTGGGGACACGGGGGGACATTGGGGACACACTGGGACACTGGGGACACCTTGGGGACACCTTGGGGACACTGGGGACACACCTGGGGTCCAGGATGGGCCCGATGCGCTGCAGGGACTTGGCCACGTTGAAGCGCACGTTGGCCACCGCGTCGGCCGCCATGCGCAGCACCGTGGGGACACGGGGGGACATTGGGGACACGGGGGGACACTGGGGGACATTGGGGACACCCTGGGGACACTGGGGACACCTTGGTGACATTGGGGACATTGGGGACACCTTGGGGACACACCTGGGGTCCAGGATGGGCCCGATGCGCTGCAGGGACTTGGCCACGTTGAAGCGCACGTTGGGGACACGTTGGGGACATTGGAGACACTTTGGGGATGTTGGGGACACGGGGTGACGTTGGGGACACCCTGGTGACACTTTGGGGACATTGGGGACACCTTGGGGACATTGGGGACACACCTGGGGTCCAGGATGGGCCCGATGCGCTGCAGGGACTTGGCCACGTTGAACCGCACGTTGGCCACCGCGTCGGCCGCCATGCGCAGCACCGTGGGCAGCATCTGCTTCGTGGTGATGTCCTGGCCGCACACCTCGGAGAGGACCTGCCGGAACGCCGGGAATGCCATGGGAATGGCGCCGGGAATGGGGATGGGAATGTGGGAATGGGGGTGGGGGAATGGGGATGGGAATGTGGGAAAGGGAATGGGAATGTGGGGACGGGGATGGGAATGTGGGAATGGGGATGGGAATGTGGGAATGGGATGTGGGAATGGGGATGTGGGAATGGGGATGTGGGAATGGGGATGGGAATGTGGGAAAGGGGATGCAGGGATGGGGATGGGAATGTGGGAAAGGGGATGGGAATGTGGGAAAGGGGATGGAAATGTGGGAATGGGGATGGGGATGTGGGAATGGGGATGGGAATGTGGGAATGGGGATGGGGATGTGGGAATGGGGATGGGAATGTGGGAATGGGGATGGGAATGTGGGAACAGGGATGGGAATGTGGGAATGGGGATGGGGGATGTGGGAATGGGGATGGGAATGTGGGAATGGGGATGGGGGAATGGGGATGGGAATGTGGGAAAGGGGATGGGAATGTGGGAAAGGGGATGGGGATGTGGGAAAGGGGATGGGAATGTGGGAAAGGGGATGGGAATGTGGGAATGGGGATGGGGGAATGGGGATGGGAATGTGGGAATGGGAATGGGGATGTGGGAATGGGGATGCGGGAATGGGGATGGGGATGTGGGAATGGGGATGGGAATGGGGGAAAGGGGATGGGAATGTGGGAATGGGGATGGGAATGTGGGAAAGGGGATGGGAATGTGGGAATGGGGATGGGAATGTGGGAATGGGGATGGAATGTGGGAATGGGGATGGGAATGTGGGAATGGGGATGGGAATGTGGGAATGGGGATGGGGATGTGGGAATGGGGATGGGATGTGGGAATGGGGATGGGGATGTGGGAATGGGGATGGGGATGCGGGAATGGGGATGGGAATGTGGGAATGGGGATGGGAATGTGGGAACGGGGATGGGGATGTGGGAACGGGGATGGGGATGTGGGAATGGGGATGGGGATGCGGGAATGGGGATGGGAATGTGGGAATGCGGATGGGGATGTGGGAATGGGGATGGGAATGTGGGAATGGGGATGGGAATGTGGGAAAGGGGATGGGAATGTGGGAAAGGGGATGGGAATGTGGGAATGGGGATGGGAATGTGGGAATGGGGATGGGAATGTGGGAATGGGGATGGGAATGTGGGAATGGGGATGGGGATGTGGGAATGGGGATGGGGATGTGGGAATGGGGATGGGGATGTGGGAATGGGGATGGGAATGTGGGAATGGGGATGGGGATGCGGGAATGGGGATGGGAATGTGGGAATGGGGATGGGAATGTGGGAACGGGGATGGGGATGTGGGAACGGGGATGGGGATGTGGGAATGGGGATGGGGATGCGGGAATGGGGATGGGAATGTGGGAATGGGGATGGAATGTGGGAACGGGGATGGGAATGTGGGAATGGGGATGGGAATGTGGGAATGGGGATGGGGATGTGGGAAAGGGATGGGAATGTGGGAATGGGGATGGGAATGTGGGAATGGGGATGGGAATGTGGGAAAGGGGATGGGAATGTGGGAATGGGGATGGGAATGTGGGAATGGGGATGGGAATGGGGGAACGGGGATGGGGATGTGGGAATGGGGATGGGAATGTGGGAATGGGGATGGGAATGTGGGAATGGGGATGGGAATGTGGGAATGGGATGGGAATGTGGGAAAGGGGATGGGGATGTGGGAATGGGGATGGGAATGTGGGAAAGGGGATGGAATGTGGGAATGGGGATGGGAATGTGGGAAAGGGGATGGGAATGTGGGAATGGGGATGGGAATGTGGGAAAGGGGATGGGAATGTGGGAAAGGGGATGGGAATGTGGAATGGGGATGGGAAATGTGGGAATGGGGATGGGAATGTGGGAATGGGGATGGGAATGTGGGAATGGGGATGGGGATGTGGGAATGGGGATGGGGATGTGGGAATGGGGATGGGGATGTGGGAATGGGGATGGGAATGTGGGAATGGGGATGGGGATGCGGGAATGGGGATGGGAATGTGGGAATGGGGATGGGAATGTGGGAACGGGGATGGGGATGTGGGAACGGGGATGGGGATGTGGGAATGGGGATGGGGATGCGGGAATGGGGATGGGAATGTGGGAATGGGGATGGGAATGTGGGAACGGGGATGGGAATGTGGGAATGGGGATGGGAATGTGGGAATGGGGATGGGGATGTGGGAAAGGGGATGGGAATGTGGGAATGGGGATGGGAATGTGGGAATGGGGATGGGAATGTGGGAAAGGGGATGGGAATGTGGGAATGGGGATGGGAATGTGGGAATGGGGATGGGAATGGGGGAACGGGGATGGGGATGTGGGAATGGGGATGGGAATGTGGGAATGGGGATGGGAATGTGGGAATGGGGATGGGAATGTGGGAATGCGGATGGGAATGTGGGAAAGGGGATGGAATGTGGGAATGGGGATGCAGGAATGGGGATGGGAATGTGGGAATGGGGATGGGAATGTGGGAATGGGGATGGGGATGTGGGAATGGGGATGGGAATGTGGGAATGCGGATGGGGATGTGGGAATGGGGATGGGAATGTGGGAATGGGGATGGGGATGCGGGAATGGGGATGGGGATGTGGGAATGGGGATGGGGATGTGGGAATGGGATGGGAATGTGGGAAAGGGGATGGGAATGTGGGAATGCGGATGGGGATGTGGGAATGGGGATGGGAATGTGGGAATGGGGATGGGGATGTGGGAATGGGGATGGGAATGTGGGAATGGGGATGGGAATGTGGGAATGGGGATGGGGATGTGGGAAAGGGGATGGGAATGTGGGAAAGGGGATGGGAATGTGGGAAAGGGGATGGGAATGTGGGAATGCCGGAGCAGGAATGCAGGAAAAGGGAAAGGGAATGCGGGAATGGGGATGGGAACGTGGGAAAGGGGATGGGAATGTGGGAAATGGGATGGGAATGTGGGAACAGGGATGCGGGGAACAGGAATGGGAATGTGGGAATGGGGATGCAGGGATGGGGAAGGGAATGTGGGAAAGGGACCGGGAATCCGGGAACGGGGATGCAGGAAAAGGGATGCAGGGACAGGAAAGGGAATGCGGGAACAGGAATGCGGGGACGGCACCGGGAATGCGGGAACAGGGTCGGGAATGCGGGAATGGGAAAGGGAATGCGGGAACAGGAATGCGGGAATGGCGCCGGGAACGGGAATGCGGGGATGGGAATGCGGGGACGGCACCGGGAATGTGGGAACGGGAACGTGGGAACAGGGTCGGGAATGCGGGAATGGGAAAGGGAATGCGGGAACAGGAATGCGGGGACGGCGCCGGGAACGCGGGAACGGGAATGCGGGGATGGGAATGCGGGGACGGCGCCGGGAATGTGGGAACGGGAACGTGGGAACAGGGTTGGGAATGCGGGAACAGGAAAGGGAGTCCGGGAACGGGGCCAAGGGGATCGGGAAAGGGCAGGAATCCGGGAAAGGGGCCCAGAATCCGGGAAGGGGCCCAGAATCCAGGAAAGGGGCCCGGGAATCCGGGAATGGGGTCGGGAATCCAGGAAAGGGGCCCAGGAGTCCGGGAAGGGCCCAGGAGTCCGGGAAGGGCCCAGGTGTCCGGGTGTTGTCAGGGTGTCCAGGAGGATCCCGGCACGTGGGAGCTGTCGGGGTGTCCGGGGGTGTTGGGGTGTCCCAGGGTTGTTGGGGTGTCCGGGAGGTCCCCAGTGTCCGGGGGTTGTTGGGTTGTCCGGGGGTTGTCGGGTTGTCTGCGGTGTCCGGGGTTGTTGGGGTGTCTACGGGTGTCGGGGTATCCGGAGGTGTCCGCGGTTGTTGGGGTGTTCGGGGGTGTCGGGGTTTGTCGGGGTATCCGGGGGGTATCTGGAGTGTCAGGGTGTGCACGGGGTTGTTCGGGTGTGCGTGGGGGTGTCAGGGTATCCGGGGGGTGTCAAGGTGTCCGGGTGTCCAGGAGGTCCCCGGTTGTTGGGGTGCCTGGTGGTTGTCGGTGTATCCGGGGGTGTCGGGGTGTGCGCGGGTTGCCAGGGTGTCCAGGGGTGTTGGGGTATCTGGGGGGTGTTGGGATGTCCGGGGGTTGTTGGGGTGTCCGGGGGTGTCAGTGTATCCGGGGGTGTTGGGGTGTGCGTGGAGGTGTCACGGTGTTGCGGCGTGGGGGTGTCGCGGTGTTGGGATATCTGGGGGTGTCAGGCTGTCGCGGTGTTGCGTCGTGGGAGTGTCGCAGTGCGGGTGTCGCGGTGTTGGGGTATCTGGGGGTGTCGGGCTGTCCGGGGGGGTGTTGCGTCGCGGGGTGTCGCGGTGTTGGGGTATCCGGGGGTGTCGTGGTGTTCAGGGGTGTCGGGCTGTCCGGGGGCTGTTACAGTGTTGCGGTATCTGGGGGTGTTGGGGTGTGCGTGGGGGTGTTGCGTCACAGGATGTCGCAGTGTTGGGGTATCCGGGGTGTCGCGGTGTCGCAGCGCAGGGTGTCGCGGTGTTGGCGTATCTGGGGGTGTTGGGGTATCCAGGGCTGTCGCGGTGCCGCGTCCCGAGGCTGTCACGGTGTCGGGGTATCCGGGGGGTGTCGCGGTGTGGGTGTCGCGGTGTTGGGGTATCCGGGGTGTGGGGCTGTCTGGGGCCGTCGCGGTGTCGCGCCCCGGGGCCGTTGCGGTGTCAGGGTATCCGGGGGTGTCAGGGTATCAGGGGCTGTCACGGTGTTGGGGTATCCAGGGGTGTTGGGGTATCTGGGGCCATTGCGGTGTTGGGGCTATCGCGGTGTCGGGGTATTCAGGGGTGTCAGGGTGTTGTGGTGTCAGGGTATCCGGGGCCGTCGCAGTGTTGCGTCCCCGGGCTGTCGCGGTGTAGGGGTATCCGGAGGTGTCGGGGTATCCGGGGCCATCGCGGTGTCGGGGCCGTCGCGGTGTCGGGGTATCCGGGGCTGTTGGGGTATTCGGGGGTGTTGGGGTATCGGGGGCTGTCGCGGTGTCGTGTCCCGGGGCCGTTGCGGTGTCGGGGTGTTGTGGTGTTGGGGTATCCGGGGCCGTCGCGGTGTCGGGGCCGTCGCGGTGTCGGGGTATCCGGGGCCGTCGCGGTGTAGGGGTATCCGGGGGTGTTGGGCTGTCACGGTGTAGGGGTATCCAGGGCTGTCACGGTGTAGGGGTATCCGGGGCCGTCGTGGTGTAGGGGTATCCGGGGGTGTCGGGGTATCCGGGGGTGTCGCGTCCCGGGGCCGTCGCAGTGTCGGGGCCGTCGCGGTGTTGGGGTATCTGGGGGTGTTGGGGTATTCGGGGGTGTTGGGCTGTCACGGTGTAGGGGTATCTGGGGCCGTTGCGGTGTCGCGTCCCGGGGCTGTCGCGGTGTCGGGGTATCCGGGGCCGTCGCGGTGTCGGGGTGTTGTGGTGTCGGGGTTTCGGGGGCCGTCGCGGTGTCGGGGCCGTCGCGGTGTCGGGGTGTTGTGGTGTCGGGGTGTCGGGGCCGTCGCGGTGTTGGGGCCGTCGCGGTGTCGGGGTGTTGTGGTGTCGGGGTATCTGGTGCCGTCGCGGTGTCGGGGCCGTCGCGGTGTAGGGGTATCCGGGGGTGTTGGGCTGTCATGGTGTTGGGGTATCCAGGGGTGTCGGGGTATCGGGGCTGTCGCGGTGTCGCGTCCCGGGGTCGTCGCGGTGTCGGGGCCGTCGCGGTGTCGGGGTATCCGGGGCTGTCGCGGTGTCAGGGCTGTCGCGGTGTCGGGGTATCCGGGGGTGTCACGGTGTAGGGGTATCCGGGGCCGTCGCGGTGTTGGGACCGTCGCGGTGTCGGGGCCGTCGTGGTGTTGGGGTGTTGTGGTGTTGGGGTATCCGGGGTGTCATGGTGTAGGGGTATCCGGGGCCGTCGCGGTGTTGGGGTATCCGGGGGTGTCGGGGTATCCGGGGCCGTCGCGGTGTCGGGGCCGTCGCGGTGTAGGGGTATTCGGGGTGTTGGGCCGTCGCGGTGTCGGGGTGTTGTGGTGTCGTGGTGTCGGGGCCGTCGCGGTGTCGGGGTGTTGTGGTGTCGGGGTATCCGGGGGTGTCGGGGTATCCGGGGCCGTCGCGGCGTTGCGCTCACGTTGACGCAGAACAGCGTGGTCATGCGGTGCAGGTAGTTGGGGTCGGCCGCCATGGCCAGCACCTTGGGGACGATGGCCCCCTGCGCCCAGTCCCGGCCAAACTTCTCCACCAGCTTCCGCAGGTTGCTCGTGGCCGCCTCGCGGATGGCGTACACTGCGGGGACAAGGGGACAATGGGGACAATGGGGACAATGGGGACAACGGGGACGATGGGGGCGTTGGGGACATTGGGGACGATGGGGGCGTTGGGGACAATGGGGACATGGGGGACATGGGGGACGTTGCGGACATGGGGGACGTTGGGAGACATCGGGGACATTGGGGACGTGGGGGACAATGGGGACAATGGGGGCGTTGGGGACATCGGGGGACATGGGGACATTGGGGACAGCGGGGACACAGGAACATTGGGCGGACACGGGACATTGGGGACATCGGGGACACGTGGGGATATTGGGGGGACACGGGGACATCGGGGACATGGGGACAATGGGGACAGCGGGGACATTGGAGACATCGGGGACACAGGGACATGGAGACATCGGGGACATGGGGAGACATGGGGGGACATGGGGACATTGGGGACATCGGGGACATTGGGGACATTGGGGACGTTGGGACATGGGGGACGTTGGGGGACATGGGGACATTGGGGACATCAGGGACACAGGGGACGTTGGGGACACACAGGGAGATGGGGACATTGGGGACACTGGGGACATGCGGGGACACAGGGACATTGGGCAAACACGGGGACATCGGGGACATCGGGGACATTGGGGACATCGGGGACACACAGGGACATGGGGAGACACGGGGGGACATGGGGACATTGGAGACATCGGGGGACATGGGGGACATTGGAGACATCGGGGGACATGGGGACATTGGGGACATTTGGGACATCGGGACACAGTGGACATTCGGGACACATGGGGACATGGGGAGACACCGGGACATCGGGGGACATGGGGACACACGGGGACATGCGGGGACATTGGGGACATCGGGACATTGGGTACACAGGAGGACATGGGGAGACACGGGGGGACATGGGGACAGCAGGGACATTGGAGACATCGGGGACACAGGGGACATTGGGGACATCAGGGGACATGGGGACATTGGGGACACACAGGGACATGGGGACAGCGAGGACATGGGAAGACATGGGGGGACATGGGGACATTGGGGACATTGGGGACAGCGGGGACGTTGGGGATATCAGGGACATTGGGGACACACGGGGACACGACGACGATGGGGACATGGGAACACACGGGGACACGGGGACATTGGGGACATACGAGAACAATGGGGACAGGTGGGGACGGGGACACCTGGGGACACTGGGGACACACGGGGACACGACGACGATGGGGACATGGGAGGACACGGGGACACACGGGGACATGGGGACATTGGGGACATGCGAGAACAATGGAGACATGGGGACGGGGGCACATAGGGACATTGGGAACACATGGGGACATTGGGGACGTTGGGGACATGGGGACACATGGGGACACGGGGACGATGGGGACATGGGGACACGTCCGGAGCGGTACCGACCCGGGACCTCCCAACAGTCTCCTGGACACCATAAAGTGCAGCCCGGTGTCCCCGTGTCCCCCATGTCCCCCATGTCCCCCATGTCCCCCCTTGTCCCCATGTCCCCATTGTCCCCCTGTCCCCGCGTCCCCATGTCCCCCATATCCCCCATGTCCCCCCCGTCCCCGATGTCCCCATGTCGCCCCGTGTCCCCTGATGTCCCCATGTCCCTCCGTGTCCCTCCGTGTCCCCCATGTCCCTCCATGTCCCCTGTGTCCCCCCATGTCCCCGTATCCCCCAATGTCCCCATTGTCCCCCATGTCCCCCCCGTCCTTGATGTCCTCATTGTCCCTGTGCCCACCATGTCCCTCCATGTCCCCATTGTCCCCATGTCCCCCCGTGTCCCCCATGTTCCCACGTGTCCCTCTGTGTCCCCCCTGCCCCCCGTCCCCATTGTCCCCATTATCCCTGTGTCCCCCCACTGTCCCCATGTCCCTCCGTGTCCCCCCTGTCCCCCATGTCCCCGTTGTCCCCCTGTCCCCTGATGTCCCCATTGTCCCCATGTCCCCTCCACATCCCCCTGTCCCCTCAATGTCCCCATTGTCCCCATGTCCCCCCATTGTCCCCATGTCCCCTCTGTCCCCCGTCCCCTCGATGTCCCCATTGTCCCCATTGTCCCTCCATGTCCCTCCGTGTCCCCCGATGTCCCCGTGTCCCTCCGTGTCCCCCTGTCCCCTTGATGTCCCCATTGTCCCCATTGTCCCCATTGTCCCCATTGTCCCTCCATGTCCCCCCTGTCCCCTCAATGTCCCCATTGTCCCCATGTCCCCCCCATTGTCCCCATGTCCCCTCTGTCCCCCCTGTCCCCCGATGTCCCCATTGTCCCCATGTCCCCATTGTCCCCATTGTCCCTCCATGTCCTTCCGTGTCCCCCGATGTCCCCATGTCCCTCCGTGTCCCCCTGTCCCCTTGATGTCCCCATTGTCCCCATGTCCCTCCGTGTCCCCCGTCCCCCTGATGTCCCCATTGTCCCCATGTCCCCCCATTGTCCCCATGTCCCCTCTGTCCCCCCTGTCCCCTGATGTCCCCATTGTCCCCATGTCCCCTCCACGTCCCCCCTGTCCCCTCAATGTCCCCATGTCCCCCCGTGTCCCCTCCATGTCCCCCCGTCCCCTCGATGTCCCCATTGTCCCCATGTCCCCCCATTGTCCCCATGTCCCTCCATGTCCCCCCATGTCCCTCCACGTCCCCCCTGTCCCCTCGATGTCCCCATTGTCCCCATGTCCCCTCTGTCCCCCCTGTCCCCCGATGTCCCCGTTGTCCCCGTGTCCCCCCATTGTCCCCGTGTCCCTCCGTGTCCCCCTTGTCCCCCGATGTCCCCCCTGTCCCCCGCTGTCCCCATTGTCCCCACGTCCCTCACCGTGATCCACCAGCCAGGCCATGCAGAGCGAGTTCAGCTTCTCGTCAAAGAACTCGACGCCCTGCGGGACCGAGCGGAGCCGTCGGAACCGGGACCAGAACCGGAACCGGGACCAGAACCGGGACCAGAACCGGGACCAGGACCAGAACCGACCGGAACCGGAACCGACCGGAACCGAAACCGGGACCGACCGGAACCGGGACCGGAGCGGGACCGGAGCGGAGCCGTCGGAACCGGAACCGGAACCGGAACCGACCGGAACCGGGACCGGAACCGACCGGAACCGGAACCAGGACCGACCAGAACCGGAGCGGAGCCGTCGGAACCGGAACCGGGACCGGAACCGGGACCAGAACCGGAACCAGGACCGGGACCGACTGGAACTGGAACCGACCGGAACCGACTGGAACCGGAACCGGGACTAGAACCAGGACCGGGACTGACTGGAACCGGAACCGGAGCGGAGCCGTCGGAACCGGAACCAGAACCGGGACCGGGACCGACCGGAACCGGGACCAACCGGAACCAGAACTGGGACCGGAACCGAGCAGAACCGGGACCGACCGGAACCGGGACCGGAACCGGAACCGACCCGAACCGGGACCGGGACCGACCGGAACCGGGACCGGAACCGGAGCGGAGCCGTCGGAACCGGGATCGGAACCGGGACCAGAACCGGAACGGGGACCGACCGGAACCGGAGCGGAGCCGTCGGAACCGGAACCGACGGGACCGGGACCGGAACCGGGACCGGAACTGACCGGAACCGGGACCGACCGGAACCGGGACCGGAACCGGAACCGGGACCGACCGGAACCGGAACCGACCGGAACCGGGACCAACCGGAACCAGAGCGGAGCCGTCGGAACCGGAACCGACCGGAACCGGGACCAACCGGAACCGGAGCGGAGCCGTCAGAACCAGAACCGGAACCGACCGGAACCGGAACCAGGACCGACCGGAACCGGGACCGGAACCGGGACCGGAGTGGAGCCGTCGGAACCGGGACCAGAACCGGGACCGGAACCAGGACCGGGACCGACCGGAACCGGGACCAACAGGAACCGGAGCGGAGCCGTCGGAACCGGAACCGACCGGAACTGACCGGGACCGGAACCAGGACCGGAACCGGGACCGACCGGAACCGGAGCGGAGCCGTTGGAACCGGAACCGACCGGAACCGGAACGGGGACCGACCGGAACCGGAGCGGAGCCGTCGGAACCGGAACCGACCGGAACCGGGACCGGGACCGACCAGAACCGGGACCAACCGGAACCAGGACCGACCAGAATCGGGACCGGAACTGGAGTGGAGCCGTCGGAACTGGAACCGACCGGGACTGGAACCAGAACCGGGACCGGAACCGGAGCAGAGCCGTCGGAACCGGAACCGACCGGAACTAGGACCGGAACCGGAGCGGAGCCGGGACCGACCGGAACCGGGACCAGAACCGGAACCGGAGCGGAGCCGTCGGAACCGGGACCGACCGGGACTGGGACCGGAACCGGGACCGGAACCGGGACCCATCAGAACCGACCGGAACCAGATTGGAGCCGTTGAAACCAGAACCAACCAGAATCGGAACCCTTGTTCTCCCCGTGACGTCCCCACGTGTCCCCGATGTCCCCAACGTGTCCCCATGTCCCCAACGTGTCCCCATTTCCCGGGGTTTTTCAGCGTCCCCGTTCTCACCATGATGTCCTCGTGTCCCCCCGATGTCCCCAATGTCCCCACTCACCAGCTGGCCCGCCAGCAGGGGCATGTACTCGATGATGGCGAGCCGCACGCGTCCCCATGTCCCCAACGTGTCCCCAATGTCCCCCGCATGTCCCCAGCGTGTCCCCAATGTGTCCCCGGTGTCCCCCAGGTGTCCCCAATGCGTCCCCATGTCCCCAACGTGTCCCAGTGTCCCCCACATGTCCCCAGCGTGTCCCCAATGTGTCCCCATGTCCCCAACGTGTCCCCATGTCCCCAACGTGTCCCCAATGTGTCCCCAACGTGTCCCCAATGTCCCCAATGTGTCCCCAGTGTCCCCCATATGTCCCCAACGTGTCCCCAATGTGTCCCCGTTTCCCGGGGTTTCTCGGCGTCCCCGTTCTCCCGGTGACGTCCCCACGTGTCCCCAACGTCCCCAACGTGTCCCCACTCACCAGCTGTCCCGCCAGCAGGGGCATGTACTCGATGATGGCGAGCCGCACGCGTCCCCATGTCCCCAATGTGTCCCCGGTGTCCCCCAGGTGTCCCCAATGTGTCCCCATGTCCCCAAAGTGTCCCCGTTTCCCGGGGTTTCTCGGCGTCCCCGTTCTTCCCGTGATGTCCCCACGTGTCCCCGATGTCCCCAATGTCCCCAACGTGTCCCCACTCACCAGCTGTCCCGCCAGCAGGGGCATGTACTCGATGATGGCGAGCCGCACGCGCCACTTGGCGTCCTCGGCCAGCTCCACGATGGCCGGGAGCAGCGACTGTGACAACTGCCGGATGCCGATGACCTCGTTGACGCAGTCCAGGTTGGAGATGATGTTGAGGCGCACCTCGGGGCACTGCGGGGACAGCGGCGTGACGTCAGCGTGACGTCACCGCCACGCCCCCATGATGTCACCGCAACGCCCCCGCGATGTCGTGATGTCATTGTGACGTCACCGCGACGTCACCGCGACGTCCTCGCGATGTCACCGCAACGTCGTGATGTCAACACAACACCCCCCACGATGTCACGATGTCACCGCGACGCCCCCACGATGTCACCGTGACGCCCCCGCGATGTCGTGATGTCATTGTGATGTCATTGTGATGTCACCGCGACGTCACCGCAATGTCGTGATGTCAACACAACACCCCCCACGATGTCACGATATCACCGCGACGCCCCCACGATGTCACCGTGATGCCCCCGCGATGTCGTGATGTCATTGTGACGTCACCGCGACGTCACCGCGACATCCTCGTGATGTCACCGCAACGTCGTGATGTCAACACAACACCCCCCACGATGTCACGATGTCACTGCGACGCCCCCACGATGTCACCGCGACGCCCCCACGATGTCACCGTGACGCCCCCGCGATGTCATGATGTCATTGTGATGTCACTGCGACGTCACCGCAACGTCGTGATGTCACCGCAACACCCCCCACGATGTCACGATGTCACCGCCACGCCCCCACGATGTCACCGCGACGCCCCCGCGATGTCGTGATGTGACTGTGATGTCACCGCGACGTCCTCGTGATGTCACCGCAACGTCGTGATGTCAACACAACACCCCCCACGATGTCACGATGTCACCGTGACGCCCCCGCGATGTCACCGTGACGCCCCCGCAATGTCGTGATGTCATTGTGATATCACCGCGACGTCCTCACAATGTCACCGCGACATCACCACGACGCCCCCACAATGTCACCGTGACACCCCCACGATATCACGATGTCACTGTGACGTCACCGCAACGTCACCGCGACACCCCCACGATGTCACCGTGACACCCCCGCGATGTCATTGTGATGTCACCGCGACGTCACCGCAATGTCACCGCGACGCCCCCGCGACGTCCTCGCGATGTCACCGCAACGTCGCGATGTCACCGCAACACCCCCACGATGTCACCGTGACGCCCCCGCGATATCGTGTGTCATTGTGATGTCACCGTGACGTCCTCACGATGTCACCGCAACGCCGTGATGTCACAGCGACGCCCCCACAATGTCACCGCGACACCCCCGCGATGTCGTGATGTGACTGTGATGTCACCGCGACGTCACCGCGACGTCCTCGCGATGTCACCGCAACGTCGTGATGTCACCATGACGCTCCCGCGATGTCCTGATGTCACCGCGACGCCCCCGCGATGTCGTGATGTCATTGTGATGTCACCGCGACGTCACCGCGATGTCACCGCAATGTCGTGATGTCAACACAACACCCCCCACGATGTCACGATATCACCGCGACGCCCCCACGATGTCACCGTGACGCCCCCGCGATGTCGTGATGTCATTGTGACGTCACCGCGACGTCACCGCGACGTCCTCGCGATGTCATCGCAACGTCGTGATGTCACCGCGACACCCCCCACGATGTCACGATGTCACCGCGACGCCCCCACGATGTCACCATGACACCCCCGCGATGTCGTGATGTCATTGTGATGTCACCGCGACGTCACCGCGACGTCACCGCAATGTCGTGATGTCAACACAACACCCCCCACGATGTCACGATGTCACCGTGACGCCCCCGCGATGTCACCGTGACGCCCCCGCAATGTCGTGATGTCATTGTGATGTCACCACATCCTCACAATGTCACCACGACATCACCACGACGCCCCCACAATGTCACCGTGACACCCCCACGATATCACGATGTCACTGTGACGTCACCGCAACGTCACTGCGACACCCCCACGATGTCACCGTGACGCCCCCGCGATGTCATTGTGATGTCACTGTGACGTCACCGCAACGTCACCGCAACACCCCCACGACGTCACCGTGACGTCCCCCGCGATATCGTGTCATTGTGATGTCACCGCGACGCCCCCACGATGTCACGGCAACGTCACCCCGATGTCCTCGTGATGTCACCACAACATCGTGATGTCACCACAACGCCCCCACGATGTCACAGCAATGTCACCCCGATGTCCTCGCGATGTCACCATGACGCCCCCGCGACGCCCCCGCAACAGCCCCATGATGTCGCGATGTCCCCGCGATGTCATGATGTCACCGCGACGTCCCCATGATGTCACCATGACGCCCCCATGATGTCACCGCAACATCCCCACGATGTCATGATGTCACCGCGACGTCCCCATGATGTCACCGTGACATCCCTATGACGTTATCGCGACATCCCCGCGATGTCACCACGGCATCCCCATGATGTCACCGTGATGTCACCGCGGTGCCCCCACGATGTCACCGTGACGTCCCCACAATGTCACGATGTCACCACGATGTCCCCATGATGTTACCGCGACGCCCCCATGATGTCACCACAGCATCCCCCTGATGTCACGATGTCACCGTGACGCCCCCACGATGTCACCACGGCATCCCCATGATGTCACGATGTCACCGTGACGCCCCCACGATGTCACCGCAACATCTCCACGATGTCGTGATGTCACCGCGATGTCCCCATGATGTCACTGCGACATCCCCGCAATGTCACCACGGCATCCCCATGATGTCACGATGTCACCGTGAGGCCCCCACGATGTCACCACGGCACCCCCACGATGTCACCACGGCGTCCTCCTGATGTCACAATGTCACCATGATGCCCCCATGATGTCACCATGACGCCCCCACGATGTCATGATGTCACCACGATGTCCCCATGATGTTACCGCGACATCCCCGCGATGTCACCACATCCCCCTGATGTCACGATGTCACCGTGATGCCCCCACGATGTCGTGATGTCACTGCGACGTCCCCACGATGTCACCGTGACGCCCCCGTGATGTCACCACGACATCCCCCGATCTCATGATGTCACCCTGACGCCCCTGTGATGTCCCCGCGACATCCTCGTGATGTCACCGTGGCATCCCCCTGATGTCACGACGTCACCGTGACGCCCCCACGATGTCACCGCAACATCCCCATGATGTCATGATGTCACCGTGACGTCCCCATGATGTCACCGTGACGTCCCCGTGATGTCACCACGGCGTCCTCCTGATGTCACGATGTCACCATGACGTCCCCACGATGTCACCACGACATCCCCATGATGTCACGATGTCACCGCGATGTCCCCATGATGTCACCGCGACATCCCCGTGATGTCACCACGGCATCCCCGATGCCACGATGTCACCGTGACGCCCCCACGATGTCACCGCAACATCCCCATGATGTCACCGCAACATCCCCATGATGTCACCGTGACGTCCCCATGATGTCACGATGTCACCGCGACATCCCCACGATGTCATGATGTCACCGCGACGCCCCCGTGATGTCATCGCGACATCCCCGCGATGTCACGATGTCACCGTGAGGCCCCCACGATGTCACCGCAACACCCCCATGATGTCACCGCGATGTCCCCGCGCTGTCACGGTGTCCCCGCGATGTCACCACGTCATCCCCATGATGTCACCGCGATGTCCCCGCGCTGTCACGGTGTCCCCGCGCCGTCACCTCGTCCTTGAGCTGCGCCAGGAACAGCGGCAGCAGATGCTCCACCGTGTTCTCCTTGCCCAGGATGGGGGACAGCCCCATGATGACCGAGGCCAGCGCCGACTTCACGTGCTGGTTGGCGTCCGACACCAGCTCCTGCGCGGGGACACGCGGGGACGTTGGGGACACCGGCCCCCGGGGCGCCCCCGTGGGGCTTCTCCAGCCCACGGTGTCCCCAAGTTGTCACGATGTTGGGGACATTGTGGTGGTGGCCCCATGGGGGTTCTCATGGGGGTTCTCCAGCCCACGGTGTCCCCAAGGTGTCCCCGTGATCTTGGGGACATTATGGTGGTGGCCCCATGGATGTTCTCATGGGGGTTCTCCAGCCCACAGTGTCCCCAGGGTGTCCCCATGAGATTGGGGACGTCATTGGGGTGTCCCCACACCAATAGGGACATCCTTGGGGTGTCCCCAAGGTGTCCCCATGACATTGGGGACATCATGGTGGTGGCCCCGTGGATGTTCTCATGAGGATTCTCCAGCCCACGGTGTCCCCAGGGTGTCCCCGTGACATTGGGGACGTCATTGGGGTGTCCCCACACCATTGGGGACATCATTGGGGTCTCCCCAGGGGGTCCCCATGTCATTGGGGACATCATTGGGGTGTCCCCAAGGTGTCCCCATGACGTTGGGGACATTATGGTGGTGGCCCCATGGATGTTCTCATGAGGGTTCTCCAGCCTACAGTGTCCCCAGGGTGTCCCCGTGACATTGGGGACGTCATTGGGGTGTCCCCACACCATTGGGGACATCACTGGGGTGTCCCCAAGGTGTCCCCATGATGTTGGGGACATTGTGGTGGTGGCCCCATGGATGTTCTCATGAGGGTTCTCCAGCCTACAGTGTCCCCAGGGCGTCCCCATGAGATTGGGGACGTCATTGGGGTGTCCCCACACCAAGAGGGACATCCTTGGGGTGTCCCCAAGGTGTCCCCATGATCTTGGGGACATTATGGTGGTGGCCCCATGGATGTTCTCATGAGGGTTCTCCAGCCTACACTGTCTCCAGGGTGTCCCCGTGACATTGGGGACGTCATTGGGGTGTCCCCAGACCATTGGGGACATCACTGGGGTGTCCCCAAGGTGTCCCCATGATGTTGGGGACATTGTGGTGGTGGCTCCGTGGATGTTCTCATGAGGGTTCTCCAGCCCACAGTGTCCCCAGGGTGTCCCCATGAGATTGGGGACGTCATTGGGGTGTCCCCACACCATTAGGGACATCATTGGGGTCTCCCCAAGGTGTCCCCATGACATTGGGGACATCATGGGGGTGTCCCAGGGGTCCCAATGACGTTGGGGACATCATGGTGGTGGCCCCATGCATGTTCTCATGGGGGTTCCCCAGCCCACACTGTCCCCAGAGTGTCCCCATGACATTAGGGACATCACTGGAGTGTCCCCATGATATTAGGATGTCATTGGGGCGTCCCCAGGGGGTCCCCATAGCGTTGGGGACATCTTTGGGGGTCCCCATGGTGTCCCCATGGGGGTTCTCCAGTGTGTCCCCAAGGTGTCTCCATGACATTGGGGACATCATGGTGGTGGCCCCATGGATGTTCTCATGAGGGTTCTCCAGTGTGTCCCCAAGGTGTCCCCAAGGTGTCCCCATGACGTTGGGGACATCATGGTGGTGGCCCCATGGATGTTCTCATGGGGGTTCCCCAGCCCAGAGCACCCCCAAGTCCCCAAGTCCCCCCAGTGTCCCCACATCCCCCCGCACCCCCACATCCCCCCAGTGTCCCCAGTGTCCCCAATGTCCCCGCGCTGTCCCCAACGTCCCCAACGTCCCCACCTTGATGCAGGGCAGGATCTGCCCCATGATGACGGCCTCGCGGCACTCGGGCGCCAGGTTCTCGCAGAACTCTGGGGACACCAGGGAGGTGACACCGGTGAGCGGGGGAGGTGACACCGGTGACACGCGGGGGTGACGCGGGGTGACGCGCGCTGACCTTTGACCTTGTGCGAGGCGGCCGCGCGCACCTCGGCCTCGCAGTCCTTCATGAGGTTCTGGAAGGCCGGGACCAGGTCGCTCTTGGTGATCTCGGGGCCCACGGCGCGTTGGAGCTGGGGACATTGGGGACATTGGGGACATTGCGGTGGCCCCCGTGTCCCCCCTCTGTGTCCCCATGTCCCCCAATGTGTTCTCATGTCCCTAATGTGTCTCCATGTCCCCAGTGTTCCCAATGTGTCCCCATGTCCCCAATGTTCCTCCATGGTGATCTCGGGGCCCACGGCCCGTTGCAGCTGGGGACATTTGGGACATTGGGGACACCGCGGTGGCCCCCGTGTCCCCATTCTGTGTCCCCATGTCCCCCCAAGTGCGTCCCTATGTCCCCAGTGTCCCTGGTGTCCCTCCATGGTGATCTCGGGGCCCACGGCCCGTTGCAGCTGGGGACATTGGGGACATCGTGGTGGCCCCTGCGTCCCCACTCTGTGTCCCCATATCCCCAGCGTGTCCCCAATGTGTCCCCTTGTCCCCAATGTGTCCCCATGTCCCCAACGTGTCCCCAACATGTCCCCAATGTCCCCAGTGTGTACCCAATGTGTCCCTAATGTCCCCAACGTGTCCCCATGTCCCCAACGTGTCCCCGTTCCCCGGGGTTTCTCGGCGTCCCCGTTCTCCCCGTCACGTCCCCGTGTCCCCCCCGTGTCCCCGCTGTCCCCTGTCACCTCGGTGAACTTGTCGGCCACCATGTAGCGCCCGTGTCCCTGTGTCCCCATGTCCCCAACGTGTCCCCATGTCCCCAACGTGTCCCCGTTCCCCGGGGTTTCTCGGCGCCCCCGTTCCCCCCGTCACCTCCCCGTGTCCCCCCGGTGTCCCCATTGTCCCCTGTCACCTCGGTGAACTTGTCGGCCACCATGTAGCGCCCGTGTCCCTGTGTCCCCATGTCCCCAACGTGTCCCCAACGTGTCCCTGTGTCCCCAATGTCCCCAACGTGTCCCCGTTCCCCGGGGTTTCTCGGCGCCCCCGTTCCCCCCGTCACCTCCCCGTGTCCCCCCAATGTCCCCATTGTCCCCTGTCACCTCGGTGAACTTGTCGGCCACCATGTAGCACACGTGTCCCTGTGTCTCCATGTCCCCAACGTGTCCCCATGTCCCCAACGTGTCCCCAGAGTCCCCCAAGTGTCCCCAGCGTGTCCCCAATGTGTCCCCATGTCCCCAGTGTGTCCCCGTGTCCTGGGGTTTCTCGGCGTCCCCGTTCCCCCCGTCATGTCCCCATGTCCCCAACGTGTCCCCAATGTCCCCAACGTGTCCCCATGTCCCCAATGTCCCCAACGTGTCCCCGTTTCCCGGGGTTTCTTGGCGCCCCCGTTCTCCCCGTGTCCCCAACGTGTCCCCCCGGTGTCCCCATTGTCCCCTGTCACCTCGGTGAACTTATCGGCCACCATGTAGCGCCCGTGTCCCTGTGTCCCCATGTCCCCAACGTGTCCCCGCTTCCCGGGGTTTCTCGGCGCCCCCGTTCTCCCCGTGTCCCCAACGTGTCCCCCCGGTGTCCCCATTGTCCCCTGTCACCTCGGTGAACTTATCGGCCACCATGTAGCGCCCGTGTCCCTGTGTCCCCATGTCCCCAATGTGTCCCCATGTCCCCAACATGTCCCCATATCCCCAATGTGTCCCCATGTCCCCAGGGTGTTCCCAGTGTCCCCCACGTGTCCCCAATGTGTCCCCATGTCCCCAACGTGTCCCCATTCCCCGGGGTTTCTCGGCGCCCCCGTTCTCCCCGTCACCTCCCCGTGTCCCCCCGGTGTCCCCATTGTCCCCTGTCACCTCGGTGAACTTGTCGGCCACCATGTAGCGCCCGTGTCCCTGTGTCTCCATGTCCCCAACGTGTCCCCATGTCCCCAACGTGTCCTCGGGGCCCCCCTCGTGTCCCCAGCGTGTTCCCAGTGTCCCTCACGTGTCCCCAACGTGTCCCCATGTCCCCAATGTGTCCCCGTTTCCCGGGGTTTCTCGGCGCCCCCGTTCTCCCCGTGTCCCCAACGTGTCCCCCCCGTGTCCCCAGTGTCCCCTGTCACCTCGGTGAACTTGTCGGCCACCATGTAGCGCACGCGCCAGGACTTGTCCTCGGCCGCCCCGCGCAGCGTGGGCAGCACCAGCCCCTCCAGCTCCTCCGGCGGCAGCAGCTGCGCGATGGAGACGCAGGCCTCGACGGCCAGGAGGCGGACGGAGTCCTGGGGGACAACGGGGACATGGGGACAACGGGGGACATGGGGACAACGGGAACATGGGGACAATGGGGGGGACATGGGGGGACATGGGGACAACGGGGACATGGGGGGACATTTAGGGGACATGGGGACAACGGGGGGACATGGGGACAACGGGGGGACAACGGGGGAGACATGGGGACAATGGGGGGACAACGGGGACATGGGGGGACAAGGGGGACACAGGGACGGAGGGGACAGTGGGGACACGGGGGGGACATGGGGACAACGGGGGAACATGGGGACAACGGGGAACATGGGGGACATGGGGACAATGGGGGGGACATGGGGACAACGGGGGAACAACGGGGACACGGGGGGACATGGGGACAATGGGGGGGACATGGGGGACACGGGGACGGAGGGGACAGTGGGGACACGGGGGACAACGGGGGGACAACGGGGACATGGGGACATCGGGACAATGGGGGGACGTGGGGGGAACGGGGGGGACATGGGGGGACACGGGGGACACAGGGACGGAGGGGACAGCGGGAACACGGGGGGACAACGGGGGGGGACATGGGGGACACGGGGGACATGGGGGGACAACGGGGGGGACATGGGGGACACAGGGGACATGGGGGGACATGGGGGGACACAGGGGACACGGGGGGACAACGGGGGGGACATGGGGGACACAGGGGACATGGGGGGACATGGGGGGACACAGGGGACACGGGGGGACAACGGGGGGGACATGGGGGGAACGGAGGGACACGGGGGGACACAGGGGGGACACGGGGGACAAGGGGGGACAAGGGGGGACAAGGGGGGACACGGGGACACAGGGGGACAGCAGGGACACGGGGGACATGGGGGGGGACACAGGGGACAAGGGGGACACGGGGATGGAGGGAACATGGGGGACAACAGGGACACGGGGGGACATGGGGACGTTGGGGACAAGGGGGACAAGGGGGGACAACGGAGACATGGGGACACGGGGGACAACGGGGACACAGGGTGGGACAACAGGGACACGGGGGGACACGGGGACGGAGGGACAACAGGGGACATGAGGGACAATGGGGACACGGTGGGGACACAGGGTGACATGAGGGGACACAGGGTCACAGGGGGGACCACAAGGGACAAGAAGGAGCAAGGGGACACAGGGACAATGGGGACACAGGGACAACGGGGACACGGGGGGACAGAGGGGGTGACGTTGGCTGGGGGGCCCAACGTCCCCAATGTCCCCAGCGGGTCCCCGCTGTCCCCAGAGCCGCCCAGGGTCCCCAGAAGGAGCCAGCGGCGCCACAAGGTGCCAGCTCTGTCCCCATGTCCCCACGTTGTCCCCATGTCATTGTCACCTGTTCATCCGCGGCCAGGCTGGCGAACATGGGGATGACGTCCCCGTGTCCCCACACTGTCCCCATGTCCCCATTGTCCCCATGTCATTGTCACCTGCTCATCCGCGGCCAGGCTGGCGAACATAGGGATGATGTCCCCGTGTCCCCACACTGTCCCCATGTGTCCCCATGTCATTGTCACCTGCTCGTCCGCGGCCAGGCTGGCGAACATGGGGATGATGTCCCCGTGTCCCCATGTCCCCACATTGTCCCCATGTCATTGTCACCTGCTCGTCCGCGGCCAGGCTGGCGAACATGGGGATGATGTCCCCGTGTCCCCACACTGTCCCCATGTCCCCATGTCATTGTCACCTGCTCGTCCGCGGCCAGGCTGGCGAACATGGGGATGATGTCCCCATGTCCCCACATTGTCCCCATGTCATTGTCACCTGCTCATCCGCGGCTAGGCTGGCGAACATGGGGATGATGTCCCCGTGTCCCCACACTGTCCCCACACTGTCCCCATGTCATTGTCACCTGCTCGTCCGCGGCCAGGCTGGCGAACATGGGGATGATGTCCCCGTGTCCCCACACTGTCCCCATGTCATTGTCACCTGCTCGTCCGCGGCCAGGCTGGCGAACATGGGGATGATGTCCCCGTGTCCCCACACTGTCCCCATTGTCCCCATGTCATTGTCACCTGCTCGTCCGCGGCCAGGCTGGCGAACATGGGGATGATGTCCCCGTGTCCCCACACTGTCCCCATTGTCCCCATGTCATTGTCACCTGCTCGTCCGCGGCCAGGCTGGCGAACATGGGGATGATGTCCCCGTGTCCCCACACTGTCCCCATGTCCCCATGTCATTGTCACCTGCTCGTCGGCGGCCAGGCTGGCGAACATGGGGATGATGTCCCCGTGTCCCCACACTGTCCCCACATTGTCCCCATGTCATTGTCACCTGCTCGTCCGCGGCCAGGCTGGCGAACATGGGGATGATGTCCCCCTTGACGTGCTCCAGCTCCAGCACCCGCGCGAACTCGCCCAGCTTGGAGGCGGCCGCGCGACGGACCATGGGGGTGTCATCGGAGCAGAGCGTGCGGAAGTACCTGTGGGGACACGAGGGGACACAAGGTGACACGTGGGGACATGAGGGGACACCTATGGGACACCTATGGGACATGGGCACCATGGGGGTGTCATCGGAGCAGAGCGTGCGGAAGGACCTGTGGGGACACGAGGGGACACAAGGTGACACGTGGGGACATGAGGGGACACCTATGGGACACCTATGGGACATGGGCACCATGGGGGTGTCATCGGAGCAGAGCGTCCGGAAGTACCTGTGGGGACACGAGGGGACACAAGGTGACACGTGGGGACATGAGGGGACACCTATGGGACACCTATGGGACATGGGCACCATGGGGGTGTCATCGGAGCAGAGCGTGCGGAAGGACCTGTGGGGACATGGGGACACGTGGGGACACCTATGGGACACGTGGGGACTCCTATGGGACACGTGGGGACTCCTATGGGACACCTATGGGACACGTGGGGACACCTATGGGACACGTGGGGACACCTATGGGACACGGGCACCATGGGGGTGTCATCGGAGC
Organism: Tinamus guttatus; assembly: GCF_059628265.1. Taxonomy (NCBI): domain Eukaryota; kingdom Metazoa; phylum Chordata; class Aves; order Tinamiformes; family Tinamidae; genus Tinamus; species Tinamus guttatus. Next base: position 19,785 of record NW_028289926.1, on the reverse strand, counting down.
AGAGCGTGTGGAAGTACCTGTGGGGACACGAGGTGACACAAGGTGACACGTGGGGACACGAGGGGACACCTATGGGACACCTATGGGACATGGGCACCATGGGGGTGTCATCGGAGCAGCGCGTCCGGAAGCACCTGTGGGGACATGGGGACATGTGGGGACACCTATGGGACACGTGGAGACTCCTATGGGACACCTATGGGACACGTGGGGACACCTATGGGACATGAGGGGACTCCTATGGGACACAGGGACCATGGGGGTGTCATCGGAGCAGAGCATCCGGAAGTACCTGTGGGGACATGGGGACACGTGGGGACACGTGGGGACACCTATGGGACACCTATGGGACACGGGCACCATGGGGGTGTCATCAGAGCAGCGCGTGCAGAAGGACCTGTGGGGACATGGGGACATGTGGGGACACCTATGGGACACGTGGGGACACCTATGGGACACGGGCACCATGGGGGTGTCATCGGAGTAGAGCGTCCGGAAGTACCTGTGGGGACATGGGGACACGTGGGGACACCTATGGGACACCTATGGGACACCTATGGGACACGTGGGGACACCTATGGGACATGAGGGGACACCTATGGGACACCTATGGGACACGGGCACCTTGGGGGTGTCATCGGAGCAGAGCGTCCGGAAGTACCTGTGGGGACATGGGGACACGTGGGGACATGAGGGGACACCTATGGGACACCTATGGGACATGGGGACCATGGGGGTGTCATCGGAGCAGAGCGTGTGGAAGGACCTGTGGGGACAGCAAGGGACATGGGGACACAGGGGGACACCTATGGGACATGTGGGGACACGTGGGGACACCTGGGGACACCTATGGGACACGTGGGGACACCTATGGGACACCTATGGGACACGTGGGGACACGTGGGGACACCTATGGGACACGGGGACCATGGGGGTGTCATCGGAGCAGAGCGTGCGGAAGTACCTGTGGGGACAGGAGGGGACACAAGGTGACACGTGGGGACATGAGGGGACACCTATGGGACACCTATGGGACACCTATGGGACATGGGCACCATGGGGGTGTCATCGGAGCAGAGCGTGCGAAAGTACCTGTGGGGACAGCAAGGGACATGGGGACACGGGGACACCTATAGGACACCTATGGGACATGAAGGGACACCTGGGGACACCTATGGGACACGGGGACCATGGGGGTGTCATCGGAGCAGAGCGTGTGGAAGGACCTGTGGGGACAGCAAGGGACATGGGGACACGGGGACACCTATGGGACACCTATGGGACACGTGGGGACACCTATGGGACACGAGGGGACACCTATGGGACACGAGGGGACACATGGGGACACCTATGGGACACCTATGGGACACGTGGGGACACCTATGGGACACGTGGGGACACGTGGGGACACCTATGGGACACGAGGGGACACCTATGGGACACATGGGGACACCTATGGGACACGAGGGGACACCTATGGGACACCTATGGGACATGTGGGGACACCTATGGGACACGTGGAGACACGTGGGGACACCTATGGGACACCTATGGGACACGGGCACCATGGGGGTGTCATCGGAGCACAGCGTGCGGAAGTACCTGTGGGGACATGGGGACACGTGGGGACACGTGGGGACACGAGGGGACACCTATGGGACACCTATGGGACATGGGGACCATGGGGGTGTCATCGGAGCAGCGCGTGCGGAAGGACCTGTGGGGACATGGGGACATGTAGGGACACCTATGGGACACGTGAGGACACCTATGGGACACGGGCACCATGGGGGTGTCATCGGAGTAGAGCGTCCGGAAGTACCTGTGGGGACATGGGGACACGTGGGGACACCTATGGGACACCTATGGGACACCTATGGGACACCTATGGGACACGTGGGGACACCTGGGGACACCTATGGGACATGGGCACCATGGGGGTGTCATCGGAGCAGAGCGTGTGGAAGTACCTGTGGGGACATGGGGACATGTGGGGACACCTATGGGACACGAGGGGACACCTATGGGACACATATGGGACACCTATGGGACATGAGGGGACTCCTATGGGACACAGGGACCATGGGGGTGTCATCGGAGCAGAGCGTGCGGAAGTACCTGTGGGGACATGGGGACACGTGGGGACTCCTATGGGACACCTATGGGACATGAGGGGACACCTATGGGACATGGGGACCATGGGGGTGTCATCGGAGCAGAGCGTCCGGAAGCACCTGTGGGGACATGGGGACATGAGGGGACACCTATGGGACACGAGGGGACACCTATGGGACACCTATGGGACATGTGGGGACACCTATGGGACACGTGGAGACACGTGGGGACACCTATGGGACACCTATGGGACACAGGGACCATGGGGGTGTCATCGGAGCACAGCGTGCGGAAGTACCTGTGGGGACATGGGGACACGTGGGGACACGAGGGGACACCTATGGGACACCTATGGGACACGGGGACCATGGGGGTGTCATCGGAGCAGAGCGTGTGGAAGGACCTGTGGGGACATGGGGACATGAGGGGACACCTATGGGACACGTGGGGACACCTGGGGACACCTATGGGACACAGGGACCATGGGGGTGTCATTGGAGCAGAGCGTGCAGAAGGACCTGTGGGGACACCAGGGGACATGGGGACACCTATGGGAAACGTGGGGACACCTATGGGACACCTACGGGACACGTGGAAACACCTATGGGACACGTGGGGACACCTATGGGACACCTATGGGACACGGGCACCATGGGGGTGTCATCGGAGCAGAGCGTGCAGAAGGACCTGTGGGGACACGGGGACACGTGGGGACATGAGAGGACACGAGGGGACACCTATGGGACATGAGGGGACACGAGGGGACATGACGGGACACCTATGGGACACCTATGGGACATGGACACCATGGGGGTGTCATCGGAGCAGAGCGTGCAGAAGGACCTGTGGGGACATGGGGACACGTGGGGACACGTGGGGACACCTATGGGACACGAGGGGACATGTGGGGATCCTTATTTGACATTTGGGGACACGAGTGTCACTCACTGGCACAGCTCAGCCTTGACGGGGAGGGGGACATGCACAGATAGGGGGACGCTTGGGGACACTGTAACCCCCATAGGGACATGTGGTGATTCTTGGGGACACTGGAGCCCCCCCTAGGAACACATGGGAACCCTTGGGGACACTTGGGGACCCTTGGGGACATGTGGGGACATTGGGGCCACTCACTGTCACAGCTCGGCCTTGACGGGCACCAACAGGGGCGAGTAGGGAGCCCCTTGGGGACACTTGGGGACACTGTAGCCCCTCATAAGAATACATGGAGACTCTTAGGGATGTGTGGGGCCCCTTGGGGACCCTTGGGGACATTTGGGGACACTCACTGTCGCAGCTCGGCCTTGACGAGCACCAACACAGGTGAGTAGGGAGCCCCTTGGGGACACTATAGCCCCCCATGGGGACACTTGGGGACACTGTAGCCCCCCATGGGAACACGTAGGGACCCTTGGGGACACGTGGGGACCCTTGGGGACACGTGGGGACACTCGGGGACATTCAAGGTCACTCACTGCCGCAGCTCGGCCTTGACGGGCGCCGACACGGGTGAGCAGGGAGCCCCTTGGGGACACCTGGGGACACTGTAGCCCCCCATAGGAACACGTAGGGACCCTTGGGGACATTTGGGGACACTCGGGGACATGTGGGGCCACTCACTGTCACAGCTCGGCCTTCACGGGTGCCAACACGTGTGGGTAGGGAGCCCCTTGGGGACACTTGGGGACATTGCAGCCCCCCTTGGGGACACTGTATCCCCCCATAGGAACACGTAGGGACCCTTGGGGACATTTGGGGACACTTGGGGACATGTGGGGCCACTCACTGCCGCAGCTCGGCCTTGACGGGCGCCAACAGGGGCGAGTAGGGAGCCCCTTGGGGACACTTGGTGCTATCATAGGCCCTCATAGCCGCCCATAGGGACACTTGGGGACCCTGTAGCCCCCCATGGGGACCCTTGGGGACACGTGGGGACCCTTGGGGACATTTGGGGAAACTCACTGCCCCAGCTCGGCCTTGACAGGCGCCAACACAGGTGAGCAGGGAGCCCCTTGGGGACACTTGGGGACACTGTAGCCTCTCATAGGAACACATGGGGCCCCTTGGGGACATGTGGGGACACTCGGGGACATTCAAGGTCACTCACTGTCGCAGCTCGGCCTTGACGGGCACCAACACACGTGGGCAGGGAGCCCCTTGGGGACACTCAGCGCTATCACAGCCCCTGATAGCCACCCATAGGGACACGTGGGGACCCTTGGGGACATGTGGGGACACTTGGGGACATTTGGGGACACTCACTGTCGCAGCTCGGCCTTGACGGGCGCCGACACGCGGGGGTAGGGAGCCCCTTGGGGACACTCAGCTCTATCATAGCCCCTCACAACTGCCCATAGGGACACATGGGGACACTGTAGCCCCCCATGGGGACCCTTGGGGACATGTGGGGACCCTTGGGGACATTCAAGGTCACTCACTGTCGCAGCTCGACCTTGACGGGTGCCGACACGCGGGGGTAGGGAGCCCCTTGGGGACACTTGGGGACACTACAGCCTCTCATAGGAACACATGGGGACACTGTAGCCCCCCATAGGAACACGTGGGGACCCTTGGGGCCCCTTGGGGACATTTGGGGACACTCGGGGACATTCAAGGTCACTCACTGTCGCAGCTCGGCCTTGACGGGCGCCGACACGGGCGGGTAGGGAGCCCCTTGGGGACACTTGGGGACACTGTAGCCCCCCATGGGAACACGTAGGGACCCTTGGGGACACGTGGGGACATGTGGGGCCCCTTAGGGACATTCGGGGACATTCAAGGTCACTCACTGCCGCAGCTCGGCCTTGATGGGCACCAACAGGGGCGGGTAGGGAGCCCCTTGGGGACACCTGGGGACACTTGGGGACACTCAGCTCTATCATATGCCCTCATAGCCACCCATAGGAACACGTGGGGACATTGGGGATATGTGGGGACCCTTGGGGACATTCAGGGCCACTCAGTGTTGCAGCTCGGCCTTGACGGGCACCAACAGGGGCGAGTAAGGAGCCCCTTGGGGACACTATAGCCCCCCTTGGGGACCCTGTAGCCCCCCATGCGGACACATGGAGATCCTTGGGGACCCCTGGGGACAGTTGGGGACCCTTGGGGACATTCAAGGTCACTCACTGTCGCAGCTCGGCCTTGATGGGCACCAACAGGGGCGAGTAGGGAGCCCCTTGGGGACACTCAGCTCTATCACAGCCCCTCAGAGCCTCCCATAGGGACGAGTGGGGACCCTTGGGGACACGTGGGGACACTCGGGGACATTCAAGGTCACTCACTGGCGCAGCTCGGCCTTGACGGGCGCTAACAGGGGCGAGTAGGGAGCCCCTTGGGGACACTATAGCCCCCCTTGGGGACACATGGGGACACTGTAGCCCCCCATGGGGACCCTTGGGGACACTTGGGGACATTTGGGGACATTGTCGGTCACTCACTGTCGCAGCTCGGCCTTGACGGGCACCAACACGTGTGGGCAGGGAGCCCCTTGGGGACACTGTAGCCGCCCATGGGGACACTGCAGCCCCCCATAGGAACACATGGGACCCTTGGGGACACTTGGGGACCCTTGGGGACATTCAAGGTCACTCACTGTCGCAGCTCGGCCTTGACGGGCGCCGACACGCGGGGGTAGCAGACCCCGAAGAGGCCGCACGCCGACGTGCGCGACGTGAACCAGTCGCCCCCCGCCAGGCGCTTGACCAGGGGCACGAAGTGGCCCTCGAGCGCGGGCGGCGAGTGCTCCTGCGACACGGCGCGCAGCGACTCCACCGCCTTGTCCCGCACCACCGTCTCCTCCACCGTGGCCAGCGACTCCAGCGGCGGCTGCGGGGAGAAACAGTGAAAAAACGGGGAAAAACGGTGAAAAAACGGCGAGAAACGGTGAAAAAACGGTGAAAAACGGCCCCAGACAACCCCAGAATGGCCCTAGAGACCCAGATCTGCCCTGAGGTCCTTCATTGTGGGCAGCGACTCCAGCGCCTTGTCCCGCACCAGCGTCTGCTGCACCGTGGCCAGCGACTCCAGCGGCGGCTGCGGGGGTGAAAAATGGAGAAAAAACGGTGAAAAACGGTGAAAAAACGGTAAAAAACGGTGAAGGAACGGTGAAAAACGGCCCCAGATAACCCCGGAACGGCCCTAGAGACCCAGATCTGCCCTTAGGTCCTTCACTGTGGGCAGCGACTCCAGCGCCTTGTCCTGCACCAGCGTCTGCTGCACCGTGGCCAGCGACTCCAGCGGCGGCTGCGGGGAGAAACAGTGAAAAAAACGTGAAAAACGGTGAAAAAACGGCGAAAAACGGTGAAAAAATGGTGAAAAACGGCCCCAGACAACCCCAGAAGGGCCCTAGAGACCCAGATCTGTCCACCGTGGGCAGCGACTCCAGCGGCGGCTGCGGGGGAGAAAACGGGGAGAAAACGGCGAGAAACGGTGAAAAAACGGCGAAAAACGGTGAAAAAATGGTGAAGAAACGGTGAAAAACGGTGAAAAAATGGTGAAAAACGGCCCCAGACAACCCCAGAAGGGCCCTAGAGACCCCGATCTGTCCACTGTGGGCAGCGACTCCACCGCCTTGTCCCGCACCAGCGTCTGCTGCACCGTGGGCAGCGACTCCAGCGGCGGCTGCGGGGGTGAAAAACGGAGAAAAAACGGTGAAAAACGGTGAAAAAACGGCGAGAAACGGTGAAAAAATGGTGAAAAACGGTGAAGGAACGGTGAAAAACGGCCCCAGGTAACTCCGGAACGGCCCTAGAGACCCTGATCTGTCCACTGTGGGCAGCGACTCCAGCGCCTTGTCCCGCACCAGCGTCTGCTGCACCGTGGGCAGCGACTCCAGCGGCGGCTGCGGGGGTGAAAAATGGAGAAAAAACGGTGAAAAACGGTGAAAGAACGGCGAAAAACGGTGAAGGAACGGTGAAAAACGGCCCCAGACAACCCCGGAACGGCCCTAGAGACCCAGATCTGCCCTAAGGTCCTTCACTGTGGGCAGCGACTCCAGCAGTGGCTGCGGGGAGAAAACGGGGAGAAACGGGGAAAAACGGTGAAAAAACGGGGAAAAACGGTGAAAAAATGGGGAGAAATGGTGAAGGAACGGTGAAAAACGGCCCCAGACAACCCTGGAAGGGCCCTAGAGACCCAGATCTGCCCTAAGGTCCTTCACTGTGGGCAGCGACTCCAGCGCCTTGTCCCGCACCAGCGTCTGCTGCACCGTGGGCAGCGACTCCAGCGGCGGCTGCGGGGGGAAAACGGGGAAAAACGGTGAAAAAACGGGGAAAAACGGTGAAGGAACGGTGAAAAACGGCCCCAGACAACCCCGGAACGGCCCTAGAGACCCAGATCTGCCCCAGGATCCTCCACTGTGATCTGGGAATCCAGGAGCAGCTGCGGGGGGAAAACGGGGAGAAACGGTGAAGTAACGGGGAGAAACGGTGAAAGAACGGTGAAAAACGGTGAAAAAATGGTGAAAAACGGCCCCAAACAACCCCAGAACGGCCCTAGAGACCCAGATCTGCCCTAAGGTCCTTCACTGTGGGCAGCGACTCCACCGCCTTGTCCCGCACCAGCGTCTGCTGCACCGTGGCCAGCGACTCCAGCGGCGGCTGCGGGGAGAAAACGGGGAAAAACAGTGAAAAAACGGGGAAAAAACGGGGGAAAACGGTGAAAAAACGGCGAGAAACGGTGAAGGAACGGTGAAAAACGGCCCCAGACAACCCCAGAACGGCCCTAATGACCCAGATCTGTCCACTGTGGGCAGCGACTCCACCGCCTTGTCCCGCACCACCGTCTGCTGCACCGTGGCCAGCGACTCCAGCGGCGGCTGCGGGGAGACGAAACAGTGAGAAAACGGTGAAAAAACGGGGAAAAACGGTGAAGGAACGGTGAAAAACGGTGAAAGAACGGGGAGAAACGGCCCCAGACAACCCCAGAAGGGCCCTAGAGACCCAGATCTGCCCCAGGGTCCTTCACTGTGGGCAGCAACTCCAGCGGCAGCTGTGGGGGGAAAACGGGGAAAAAACGGGGAAAAAACGGGGAGAAACGGTGAAGGAACGGTGAAAAACGGTGAAGAAACGGTGAAAAACGGTCCCAGATAACCCTGGAAGGACCCTAGAGACCCAGATCTGCCCTAGGGTCCTTCACTGTGACCAGAGACTCCAGCGGCAGCTGCGGGGGGAGAAAATAGCGAAAAAAATGGTTAAAATGGTGAAAAAAACGGTGAAAAACGGTGAAGAAACGGTGAAAAACGGTCCCAGACAACCCCAGAAGGGCCCTAGAGACCCAGATCTGCCCCAGGGTCCTTCACTGTGGGCAGCGACTCCAGCGGCGGCTGCGGGGGGAGAAAACGGGGAAAAACGGTGAAAAAACGGGGGAAAACGGTGAAAAAACGGTGAAAAACGGCGAAGGAACGGTGAAAAACGGTGAAGAAACGGTGAAAAACGGTCCCGGACAACCCCAGAAGGGCCCTAGAAACCCAGATCTGCCCTAAGGTCCTTCACTGTGACCTGGGAATCCAGCAGCGGCTGCAGGGGGAAAACGGGGCGAAAATGGGGAGAAACAGTGAAGAAACGGGGAGAAACGGTGAAAAAACGGGGAAGAAACGGTGAAAAACGGTGAAGGAACGGTGAAAAACGGTCCCGGACAACCCCGGAACGGCCCTAGAGACCCAGATCTGCCCCAGGATCCTCCACCGTGACCTGGGAATCCAGCAGCGGCTGCGGGGGGAAAACGGGGAGAAAACGGTGAAAAAATGGTGAAAAACGGTGAAGGAATGGTGAAAAACGGTGAAGGAACGGTGAAAAACGGCCCCAGACAACCCCGGAACGGCCCTAGAGACCCAGATCTGCCCTAAGGTCCTTCACTGTGGGCAGCGACTCCATCGGCAGCTGTGGGGGGAAAACGGGGAGAAACGGGGAAAAACGGTGAAAAAACGGTGAAAAATGGTGAAAAAATGGGGAGAAACGGCGAAGAAACGGTGAAAAACGGTGAAGAAACGGTCCTAGAGACCCAGATCTGCCCCAGGATCCTCCACTGTGGCCTGGGAATCCAGTGGAGGCTGCGGGGACGAAACAGGGAGAAATGGGGAAGGAACGGGGAGAAACGGTGAAGAAACGATGAAAATGAGTGAGGAAATGGTGAAAAACGGTGAAAAAACGGGGAAAAACGGCCCAAAAAAACCCTGGAATGACCCTAGAGACCCAGATCTGCCCCAGGACCCTCCACTGTGGCCTGGGAATCCAGCGGGAGGAGAAAATGGGGAGAAAACTGCGAAAAAACGGGGGGAAACGGGGCAGAAACGAGGGAAAAATGGCCAAAACAGGGCGAAACGTGAAAGAAACGAGGAAGAAAAGGGCAAAAATGAGGAGAAATGGTGAAAAACTGGGGGAAATGTGGAAGAAATGTTGGGAAAATCGGGGAAAGAGGGGGAAGGAGGGCAGGGGAGCGCGGTGGCCGCAACGTCCCCATGTCCCCACATTGTCCCCATGTCCCCACATTGTCCCCATGTTCTGTGTCCCCACAATGTCCCCATGTCCCCACATTGTCCCCATGATGTCCCTGTGTCCCCACGATGTCCCCACATTGTCCCCGTGTCCCCGCATTGTCCCCATATCCCCACATTGTCCCCATGTCCCCATGTCCCCACGTCCCCATGATGTCTCTGTGTCCCCACGATGTCCCCGCATTGTCCCCATGTCCCCGCATTGTCCCCATGTCCCCACGCTGTCCCCATGTCCCCACATTGTCCCCATGTCCCCACGATGTCCCCACGCTGTCCCCATGTCCCCAATGTCCCCATGTCCTCACCAGCAGGCAGTGCACGAACTCGGGGCCACCCACGAGCGCCGTGAACGTCCCCATGTCCCTGCATTGTCCCCATGTCCTGTGTCCCCACGATGTCCCCACGCTGTCCCCACGTCCCCAATGTCCCCACATTGTCCCCAATGTCCCCATGTCCTCACCAGCAGGCAGTGCACGAACTCGGGGCCGCCCACGAGCGCCGTGAACGTCCCCATGTCCCCACGATGTCCCCATGTCCCCACATTGTCCCCGTGTCCTGTGTCCCCACGCTGTCCCCACGATGTCCCCATGTCCCCACGATGTCCCCAATGTCCCCATGTCCTCACCAGCAGGCAGTGCACGAACTCGGGGCCACCCACGAGCGCCGTGAACGTCCCCATGTCCCCACGATGTCCCCATGTCCCCACATTGTCCCCGTGTCCCCACGATGTCCCCACGCTGTCCCCATGTCCCCACAATGTCCCCAATGTCCCCATGTCCTCACCAGCAGGCAGTGCACGAACTCGGGGCCGCCCACGAGCGCCCGTGAACGTCCCCATGTCCCCACATTGTCCCCATGTCCTGTGTCCCCACAATGTCCCCAATGTCCCCACATTGTCCCCATGTCCTGTGTCCCCACGATGTCCCCACGCTGTCCCCATGTCCCCATGATGTCCCCAATGTCCCCAATGTCCCCATGTCCTCACCAGCAGGCAGTGCACGAACTCGGGGCCACCCCACGAGCGCCGTGAACGTCCCCATGTCCCCGCATTGTCCCCATGTCCCCACATTGTCCCCGTGTCCTGTGTCCCCACGATGTCCCCAATGTCCCCATGTCCTGTGTCCCCACAATGTCCCCACGCTGTCCCCATGTCCCCAATGTCCCCACAATGTCCTCACCAGCAGGCAGTACACGAACTCAGGGCCGCCCACGAGCGCCATGAACGTCCCCATGTCCCCACAATGTCCCCATGTCCCCACATTGTCCCCATGTCCCCATGTCCCCACGATGTCCCCAATGTCCCCACATTGTCCCCAATGTCCCCACAATGTCCTCACCAGCAGGCAATGCACGAACTCGGGGCCGCCCACGAGCGCCGTGAACGTCCCCAGCTGCTCGGCCAGCGCCAGCAGGACCTCGTCCTCGTCGTAGATGGTGTCTGGGGACAGCCGAGAGCCACCGTGTCCCCAACAGGGCCATGGTGTCCCCAACGGGGCCACCGTGTCCCCAACAGGGCCGTCGTGTCCCCAACAGGGCTGCTGGGTCCCCTCCCGCGGCCACAGGTCCCTCCGTGTCCCCCCATGTCCCTCAATGTCCCCCAATGTCCCTCAATGTCCCCCCATGTCTCTGTGTATCCCATGTTCCTCAATATCCCCTCAGTGTCCCCCAATGTCCCCCCATGTCCCCTCACATCCCCGTGTCCCCATGTCCCTCAACGTCCCCCCATATCCCTCAACGTCCCCCCATGGCCCTCAACGTCCCCCCATGTCCCCTCACATCCCTCCATGTCCCTCAATGTCCCTCCATGTCCCCCAGTGTCTCCCCAAATCCTTCCATATCCCTCAATGTCCCCATGTCCCTCCATGTCCCGCCATGTCCCCAATGTCCCCTCACATCCTCCCATGTCCCTCAATGTCCCCCCATGTCCCTCAATGTCCCCCCATATTCCTCAATGTCCCCTCATGTCCCCCAATGGCCCCCCATGTCCCCTCACATCCCCGTGTCCCCATGGCCCTCAACGTCCCCCCATGTCCCCCCATATCCCCCCGTGTCCCCCATGTCCCCTCACATCCCTTGTCCCCCCATGTCCCTCCATATCCCCCGGGGTCTCCCCATGTCCCTCCGCGTCCCACCATGTCCCCAATGTCCCCTCACATCCTCCCATGTCCCCCAACGTCCCCCCATGTCCCTCAAGGTCCCCCCGTGTCCCCCCATGTCTCTGTATATCCCCCCATATTCTTCAATGTCCCCTCATGTCCCTCAATGTCCCCCCGTGTCCCCATGTCCCTCAATGTCCCCCCGTGTCCCCCCATGTCCCTCAATGTCCCCTCATGTCCCTCAATGGCCCCCCGTGTCCCCCCATGTCCCTCAATGTCCCCCACATCCCCCCGTGTCCCCCCATGTCTCTGTAAATCCCCCCATGCTCCTCAATGTCCCCTCATGTCCCCTAATGTCCCTCCATGTCCCCGTGTCCCTCAATGTCCCCCCATGTCCCTCCATATCCCCCGGGGTCTCCCCATGTCCCTCCGCGTCCCGTCATGTCCCCAGTGTCCCCTCACATCCCCCCATGTCCCCCCATGTCCCTCAATGTCCCCATGTCCCCTCACATCCCTCCATATCCCCCCGTGTCCCCATGTCCCCCGTCCTCCCGTGTCCCTCCATATCCCCCAGTGTCCCCATGTCCCCAATGTCCCCCCATATCCCCCTGTGTCTCCATGTCCCCGCATGTCCCTCCATATCCCCCTGTGTCCCCATGTCCCTCCCTGTCCCATTTCCTCCTTTCCCCATTGTCCCCAATGTCTCCCCATGTCCCCAATGTCCCTCAATGTCCTCTCGTGTCCCCCCATGTCCCTCACTGTCCCATTGCCACCAATGTCCCTCCATGTGCCCCATGTCCCCTTTTCCCATATCCCCCTGTCCCCAATGTCCCCCCATGTCCCCCAACGTCCTCAATGTCCCCCATGTCCCTCCACGTCCCCCATGTCCCGGTGTCCCCATTGTCCCCCTGTGTCCCTCCATGTCCCCCCGTATCCCCATTGTCCCCATGTCCCTCCATGTCCCCTCTGTCCACACTGTCCCCCATGTCCCCAATGTCTCCCCATGTCCCCAATGTCCCCCCCATATCCCCCAACGTACTCAATGTCCCCCATGTCCCCAATATCCCCATGTCTCCAGTGTCCTCCATGTCCCCTCGTGTCCCCCCATGTCCCCTCGTGTCCCCAGCGTCCTCCATGTCCCCTCGTGTCCCCACGTCTCCATTGTCTTCCATGTCCCCCCGGGTCCCCTCGTGTCCCCAGTGTCCTCCATGTCCCTCCCATGTCCCCCCATGTCCCCCTCATATCCCCCAATGTCCCCAATGTTCCCCTCATGTCCCCCAACGTCCCCCCATGTCCCCCACTTTCTCATGTCTCCAATGTCCATGTCCCAAATGTCTCCCCGTGACCCCAATGTCCCCCCATGTCCCCAATGTCCCCAATGTCCCCCCATGTCCCCCACATCCCCAATGTCTCCCCATGTCCCCTTGTGTCCCCCATGTCCCCCGTGTCCCCCATGTCCCCAGTGTCACCTGTGAGGAAGGGCAGCAGCTCGCTGCGGGTCCTCTCCACGCCCAAGGCCAGCGCGATGGTCGACAGCTTCTTGATGCTGTTCAGCCGCAGCTGGGGGAAAAAAAACACACATCAACCCCAAATTGGGCCAAAAAAAACCCGAAACGGGCAAAAAAAAACGCCCCAAATGGGTAAAAATCCCCCCGCTCGCCGCCCATTGGCTGCCGCGCGCTGGGCCCGCCCCCGCGGCGCGTCCTCATTGGCCGCCCGCGGGGGGCGCCGCCCCCGCCGCCGGGGGGCGCCGCGGAGCAGGGGGGCGCCGCTGAAGCCCCGCCCCGCGGCCAATCAGCGCGGCGGGCGGGGGTAAACGGACAGCACCGGCAGCCAATCAGCGGCCGCGTGTAGTCGCCGCAACAAGGCGGGCGAGCTCGGGGGGGCTCGGAACCACTCGGGGGGACTCGGAACCACTCGGGGGGGCTCGGAGGGACTCGGGACCACTCGGGGCTCCTCGGCGGGAGCTCGGGGGGGATTCGGGGCCGCTCGGGGGCTCCTCGGAACCGCTCGGGGCCGCTCGGGTTCGTGGTACCTCCCCGGGTTCGGAGGGACTCGGGGCCACTCGGGACGAGCTCGGGGGGGGACTCGGGTTCGCTCGGGAGGGCTCGGGGCCGCCCGGGTTCGTGGTACCTCCCCGGGTTCGGGTGTCCTCGGCACCGCTCGGGGGCGGCTCCTCGGAACCGCTCGGAACCGCCTGGGTTCGCGGTATCTCCTCGGGTTCGGAGGGGCTCGGGGCCGCTCGGGGGGGCTCGGGTCCACTAGGGGGGGGTTCGGAGGGGCTCGGGGGCTCCTCGGAATCGCTCGGAACCGCTCGGGTTCGCGGCATCTCCCCGGGTTCGGAGGGGGGGCTCGGGCCACTCGGCGGGGATTCGGGGCCGCTCGGGGGCGGCTCCTCGGAACCGCTCGGAACCGCTCGGAACCGCTCGGAACCGCTCGGAGCCGCCCGGGTTCGTGGTATCTCCCCGGGTTCGGAGGGGCTCGGGGCCGCTGGGGGGGTTCGGAGGGGTTCGGGGCTGCTCGGGGGCTCCTCGGAACCGCTCGGGTTCGCGGTATCTCCTCGGGTTCGGAGGAGCTCGGGGCCGCTCGGGGAGGTTCGGGAGGACTCGGGACCGCTCGGGGGGGTTCGGAGGGGCTCGGGGCCGCTCGGGGGCTCCTCGGAACCGCTCGGAGCCGCCCGGGTTCGTGGTACCTCCCCGGGTTCGGAGGGGCTCGGGGACGCTCGGGGGGGTTCGGGAGGACTCGGGACCACTCGGGGGGCTTCGGGGAGTCTCGGGACCACTCGGGGGGGTTCGGGGGTTCTCGGGGGGACTCGGAACCGCTCGGAGCCGCCCGGGTTCGCGGTATCACCCCGGATTCGGAGGGGCTCGGGGCCGCTCGGGTGGATTCGGGGGAACTCGGGTGGATTCGGGGGGGGTTCGGGAGGACTCGGGGCCGCTCGGGGGCGTTCGGGGGTTCTCGGGGCCGCTCGGGGGGGGGGCTCGGGTGTCCTCGGGGGCGGCTCCCGGCGGCTCCGCGGCTTCGGAGCCGCTCGGGGCCTCCCCGCAGCCTCCCGGGGCTCCTCAGCATCGCTCGTGCCGGCCCCGCGGGGCTCCCCGACACCTCCCCGGGTCGCGGCCCCTCGCCCCCCGGTACCTGCACGTCCTCGTTGCGCAGCTCGTCGATGAGCACCGCGATGGGGTAGAGCGAGTCGTCCCCGTCCGCCGCCGCCATCTTGCCCGCGCCCTCACTGAGCCGCCGCCGCCGCCGCACGGGGCCGCCCCGGCCGCCGCCGCTGCCGCAGGGGCGGTGCCGCGCGCTCATTGGCTGCCGCCGCCGGCGGCGCCGCGCTCATTGGCCACCGCGGGAAGGCCCGCCCCCCCGCGCGCTGATTGGATGGGGGCGCTGAGGCGGCTTCCGGCGGCCGCGGTCGCCCGGCTGGGGGCTGCGTTTTGGGGCGGATTCTGCCCGGTTTGGGGCGAATTTCGCCCCTTTTGGGACAAACTACGACCCCTTTGGGCAGATTCCGCCCGGTTTGAGCAGATTCCGCCCAGTTTTGAACGAATTCCGCGTATATAGGGCAGATTCCCCCCAGCTTGGGGGGATTTCCGCCCATTTTAGGGCGAATTCCGCCCATTTTAGGGCGAATTCTGCCCAGTTTGGGTCTCTCTGCCGCTCCGGGCGCCATTTTCCAGCAAAACCAAAACCAGGCGGGTACCAAAACGGGGTAAAAGGGGGTAAAAAGGGAAGGCGGGGGGTGGAGGCCGCATCCGCAAGCCCCGCCCCCAGCCATTAGCCCCGCCCCTTCCACATAAGCCCCGCCCCGATGTGTCCCACCCACCCAAGCCCAGCCCCCACTTCGAACCACGCCCCCTTCACCCAAGCCCCGCCCCGGGGGTTGACCACGCCCACAGTCATCGCCCACCCCCCAGGTTCTGGGCCCCGCCCCTCTCTGCCTAAGCCCCGCCCCTTCACAACACCCCGCCCCTTTAACCCCGCCCATCCACCCAAGCCCCGCCCCAACCCCACCCCATCCAGCAAGCCCCACCCCCCACCAATAGCCCCGCCCACCCAAGCCCCGCCCTCCAACCCCGCCCCATCCAGCAAGCCCCACCCCCAATAACCCCGCCCACCCAAGCCCCGCCCTCCAACCACACCCCATCAGGCAAGCTCCACCCCACCAATAGCCCCGCCCACCCAAGCCCCGCCCTCCAACCCCGCCCCATCCAGCAAGCCCCACCCCCACCACTAACCCCACCCATCCAGCAAGCCCCGCCCTCACCAATAACCCCACCCCCACAAGCCCCGCCCCCACCCCAAATCCTCCCCACACCCCTCCCTCCACCCCACCCCCTTAAGCCCCACCCCTTAAGCCCCCCCACCCCCTAGGCTCCGCCCACACAAGCGACTCCAAGGCGATTTATTTAAGCCCCTCCCACCCTTAGGCTCCGCCCACACGGACACGCGAGTGACTCCAAGGCAATTTATTGGCAGCGCCCCCGGACGCCAGGGCCCCTTCCCGGACTCCTGGGCCCTTCCCGGATTCCGGGGCCCCTTCCCGGATTCCAGGGCCCCTTCCCGGACTCCGGGCCCCTTCCCGGATTCCAGGATCCAGGTAGGAAGGCACTTGGGTGGGAAAGGGGGGGAGGCCCAAAGGCAATGGGGGGGCCCCGGACGCCTGGGCCCCTTCCCGGGATTCCAGGGCCCCTTCCCCGGATTCCAGGGCCCCTTCCCGGATTCCAGGGCCCCTTCCCGGATTCCAGGGCCCCTTCCCGGACGCCGGGGCCCCTCACACGTGTCCCCGTTGCCGTAGCTGCTCCAGCAGCTCCGGGACCCCCGGCAGGACCCGGCCGGGCTCCCGGGGGGGGGGCTCGGCCAGCGCCAGCACCCGCGGGCCCCCCCGCAGGGCCACCCCCAGCTCCTCCGGCGTCACCCGCTCCAGGGGCTTCTTCTTGGCCTTCTGTGGGGACATTGGGGGACATTGGGGACATTGGGGGACATGGGGACAATGGGGGACATGGGGGACATTGGGGACATGCGGCCATGGGGGGACATGGGGACACAGCGGGTCAGGGGGACATGGACAATGGGGACATGGGGACATGGGGACATTGGGGACATCCTCACCATGATGGCGGGCAGGGTCGCGTTTCGGGGGTACATTAGGTGACATTGGGGTGACAGTAGGTGACATTGGGGTGACACTAGGTGACACTAGGTGACACTGGTGACACTAGGTGACACTAGGTGGCACTCACCATGATGGCGGGCAGCGTGGCGTTTTGGGGGTACGTTAGGTGACATTGGTGACATTAGGTGACATTGGGGTGGCAGTAGGTGGCAGTAGGTGACACTAGGTGACATTGGGACATTGGTGACACTCACCATGATGGCGGGCAGCGTGGCGTTCTTGGGGGTACATTAGGTGACACTAGTGACATTAGGTGACATTGGGGTGGCAGTAGGTGGCAGTAGGTGACAGTAGGTGACACCAGGTGACACTAGGTGACATTGAGGTGCCACTCACCATGATGGCGGGCAGCGTCGCGTTTTGGGGGTACATTAGGTGACATGGTGACATTAGGCTGACATTGGGTGGCAGCAGGTGACACCAGGTGACACTAGGTGACACTAGGTGACACCGGTGACACTCACCATGATGGCGGGCAGCGTGGCGTTTTGGGGGACATTAGGTGACATTGGTGACATTAGGTGACATTGGGGTGGCAGTAGGTGACAGTAGGTGACATTCGGGGACAGTAGATGACATTGGTGACACTGGGGACACCGGTGGCACTCACCATGATGGCGGGCAGGGTCGTGTTTTGGGCGTACATTAGGTGACATTGGGGTGGCAGTAGGTGACATTGGGGACATTGGCAGGTGGCAGTAAGTGACAACAGGTGACACATTGGGGTGACATTGGTGACATTGAATGTCACTCACCATGATGGCGGGCAGGGTCGCGTTTTGGCGGTACTATTAGGTGACATTGGTGACATTAGGTGACATTGGGGTGACAGTAGGTGGCAGTAGGTGACATTGGGGACACTGGGACACGGTCGGCACTCACCATGATGGCGGGCAGCGTGGCGTTTTGGGGGTACATTAGGTGACACTGGTGACATTAGGTGACATTGGGGTGGCACTAGGTGACATTGGGGTGGCAAGTAGGTGACAGTAGGTGACACTAGGTGACATTGGTGACACTAGGTGACACTAGGTGACAGTCAGGTGACATTGGTGACACTAGGTGCCACTCACCATGATGGCGGGCAGCGTGGCGTTTTGGGGGTACATTAGGTGACATTGGTGACATTAGGTGACATTGGGGTGGCCGTAGGTGGCAGTAGGTGACACTAGGTGACACTGGTGACATTAGGTGACACTAGGTGACATTGAGGTGCCACTCACCATGATGGCAGCGGCAGCGTGGCGTTTTGGGGACATTGGTGACATTAGGTGACATTGGGGTGGCAGTAGGTGGCAGTAGGTGACAGTAGGTGACATTGGGGACAGTAGGTGACATTGGGGACATTGGGGACACGGTGGCACTCACCATGATGGCGGGCAGCGTGGCGTTTTGGGGGTACAGTAGGTGACATTGGTGACATTAGGTGACATTGGGGTGGCAGTAGGTGACAGTAGGTGACATTGAGGTGACATTGGTGACACCAGGTGACACCAGGTGACATTGAGGTGTCACTCACCATGATGGCGGGCAGCGTGGCGTACCGCGGCACGTTCAGCCGCAGATCGGCCGTCACCAGCGCCGGCAGCCGCAGCCGCAGGGTCTCGGTGCCACCGTCCACCTCGCGCTGCACACGGAGGGACCCCCCGTCGGGGACAAGGGACGACGCGCACGTGGCCTGGGGACACGGGGACACGAGGGGACGTCACACGGGTCACACGGGTCACACGTGTCGCACGGGTCATGCATGGCAGGGCCACACGGGTCACATGTCACACAGGTCACATGGGTCACACATGTCACATGGGTCACGCGTGGCAGGGTCACACAGGTCACAGAGGTCACACATGGCAAGGTCACACGGGTCACACGTCACATGGGTCACACAGGTCACACATGTCACATGGGTCACGCATGGCAGGGTCACATGGGTCACACGTCACACAGGTCACACGGGTCACACTGGTCACATGTCGCACGGGTCACACAGGTCACACGTGTCACATGGGTCACGCATGGCAGGGTCACACGGGTCACACGTCACACAGGTCACACGGGTCACACAGGTCACACGGGTCACACATGTCACACATGTCACACATTGCAGGGTCTCGGTGCCACCGTCCACCTCGCGCTGCACCCGGAGCCCCTGTCCCTCGGGGGACACGTGGCCTGGGGGACACGGGGACACGCGTCACGAGTGGCATGGGGCACGCAGGACATGCGTATCACATGGGTCACGCGTGTCACACGGGTCACACGGGTCACACGGGTCACGCGTATCGTGGGTCACACGGGTCACACATCACACGGGTCACGCATGGCACGGGTCACGCAGGTCACACGTGTCACATGGGTCACACATGTCATGCAGGTCACGTGTCGCGCACGGGTCACATGGGTCACGCAGATCACGTGTCATGTGTATCACATGGGTCACACGTGTCGCACGGGTCATGCATCACACAGGTCACGTGCCATGCGTGTCACATGGGTCATACATGTCATGCAGGTCACGTGTCACGGGTCACATGTGTCACATGGGTCACATGTCACACAGGTTACATGTCACACAAGTCACACGTGTCACATGGGTCACACGTGTCACATGGGTCACGCAAGTCACACGTGCCATGCGTATCACATGGGTCACGCATGTCATGCAGGTCACGTGTCACACACGTCACGGGGGGTCACAGGTCACGTGTGTCACCCGGCTCACACACATCACGCGGGTCACACGCGTCACTCAGGTCACATGGGTCACACGCGTCACGCGGCTCCCAGCATGCCCCGCTCACGCGTGTCCCACAATGCACCAGGGCCCTCCCAACATGGCCGCCCCCATGGTCCTCCCA
This sequence comes from Tinamus guttatus, assembly GCF_059628265.1. Lineage (NCBI taxonomy): Eukaryota > Metazoa > Chordata > Aves > Tinamiformes > Tinamidae > Tinamus > Tinamus guttatus. The sequence continues at coordinate 51 of NW_028289926.1, read as the reverse complement.
ACATGGCCGCCCTCCATGGACCTCCCAACATGGCCGCCCTCCATGGTCCTC